>NW_023459204.1:42619-69624 GCF_013731165.1 Rhagoletis pomonella | reverse complement strand
TATACTTGCAATAGTGTGGAAAATTATTGTTGCTACGATGTGTTTTTTCTTTAAGATATTATCACAAGTTTACTTTAATTATGCTTAATTCTTACTACTTGTGAGTAGACTATGTTGTCCCGGTGCTTCCGGTGAGCAGATTTAAAACAAAGTTCCGTTTTCATTGAAAACCGCCTCCATGACTGATAGCAAGAAGACTTATTCCTACGAGAAGATCATTTTCAAGCAACTCACAAATTTTCTGCGCTTACTGTAGGCGCTTTCACCCATCCAGCGTGGGGTAAGCAGAGGCAACCCCAAAGATTGGGATGAATAAAATCCCTTAGACAGATTCTGTCCTACTCAGCACCTAACTAGGAAGCGGCTATACCCATACAGCTTCCCTCAATTGTTGTAGGCTCACTTGTGCTCTCTGGCAGTATTAGGAACATGAGCGTGGTGTTCGATTGGAAGGATCTCGTAGGAGAAAAAGAGTGGCTAGTTTTTAAAGTATTCAAATTCAAAATGATTTCAATACCATTGTATGGAGTCCTTATCTGGTGGCTGCCTTTGCTGGAATCAGTGAT
Source organism: Rhagoletis pomonella (assembly GCF_013731165.1). NCBI lineage: Eukaryota > Metazoa > Arthropoda > Insecta > Diptera > Tephritidae > Rhagoletis > Rhagoletis pomonella. Next base: position 69,058 of record NW_023459204.1, on the reverse strand, counting down.
GCACTACAGATCGTTTAAAGATATATACCAAATATGTTACTCATAGATATTGTAGGTAAAGTTAACGCAGTCCATTCCTTAATTAGTTTGAGTTGCTCTTAGTTCTTCATGATTCTTTTTGCAAATTCGTATTAAATAGTTGATTAAACGGATAGTCTCCTACCGGGTGTGATCCTTCAAATCTTTTTTTTCCAACCTTAAGCTCAAATTGTCACTTCCGTCGACTAGATACCGCTACACAGAGCACCAGCAACATTGAAAGGGACTGCATGGTTGATAAGTTGACCAAGCGTAGCACGCTCGATGTCGCTTTTGGAAGCAGGGAAGTTGTAGTTATTTGGAAATTCACAACCTGCTCTGGACGAAAGCCAAAAAGTTGGTATTTTTGGTCTTTGGTGGATCGTCCGCCGATAACCGACGGCACTGGACAGTCTGCGTTGAAAGGAGCCGTTTATACTGGGTAAGCGGCAAGCCTAAATCCCCCTACGAGTCTTGACTGGGCATTGCCCAATAGGAGGCTATTCGGTAAGGATTAAGAAGCCATTTTTTTTTGAAGGAATGGCACTGTTAACAATCATAACTGTCATTTAGATATTTAACGGAACCAAACACTACGATGCTGAATGGGAAACAAAATGGAATCACAAAAAGTGAATGTTAGGTGCGGATTTTGGGCCGGTGAACAGAGTGAAAATTTCGACAATTTCTCTCTTTTTATACTTCGAATGGATTTTAGAACAGTTTGTCATCCTATTGCGTCGTCTCTCAAAATTGATGAAGAGGTTCTGAAACGCCCTTACTTCGGACTATTTGGGTCAAAAGGCATAGGGTGTTTATTTCTGGAGGGCCAGTTATTAACGCTTTATTTTTTTGGTTTAACTTGAGGTCGTCTATACAGCGAGTCGAAGCCCATAGGTCTAGTTTAGTCGCATGAAACTTCATTTCGAATTATACCAGGCTTAAACTTGCTTTTCATAAAACCAGTTTTCTGCTGATATTGAATTATCTTTCAGTCCCAGCAGTTTGTCACTTCATTTGATCTATGGTCTTCATATAGGCTATTGAGCTGCTCTTTTTTTTTTTTGCGCAACAGATGATATTCAAACCTTTGTATCATCCTGTTTGTTTGAAGCTTTCCATATTATTTGCTTTATAGCATCGTTGCCTTCCTTTCTGTTGCCTGACTTTGTGGTTTTAAGAAGACAGCTTTGAAAAGGTTTCAATTTAGTGTTGTATTCTCAATGCTGGTATTAAGTAATCTTGATACGCTTAATTGCTTGCGACGCATCCGCTACGCTCTCACACAGATGTGAAAGTGTATTTGTTCGCAACATAAAACAAAGTATGAGACTCGCAGTCTCACAGTCTCGCAGTCTGAGATCAAATGCTCTGCTACACGCTCCAAGAATACGCTATCCAATGAAGCCGAAACGATCTGCAAACTGTGGTGGGATCGCCAGCTTTAAGCCATATAATTAAGCGCCAATGAATGTTACGACACCGTAACTGCCGTCGAGTTGAGGCATCAACAACAACAACAACAAACAACAACAACAACAAGCCACATTGATGCGTCTTTTTGAGAAGCCCTGCAAATGCGGCTCTGGCGGCTGGCGGCGCTTGAATCGAATCAAAATGTTGCATGCAGAACGAATGGGTTGCGGCGAGTGGCAGAAACTGGTTGGCATTGCCAAATCAGATATTGTCATTTGTTTAATCCCTCGATTTACTTGTTCACCTTTTTGTTTGCTTGATTTTCTTCTACATATGCCGGCCTTTGAGCGGTTTTTGTCTGCTTTGCGAAATTGCGATTTTTGTTTGTTTTTTTTTTCGGCTGGGGAATTCGTGTGAATTCGTAAATTGTGTGTACGTACGCAGCTTTTAGTGCAAATTGAATGGAACGTTGAAATAATTTTTGTTTTCTGTTTGCGCGAGTTGATTTTTCCACTGCTTCTGCTTTTCGTCGTGATAACATCGCAATTTCGGCGCTTGTTTATGGCGAATTTTTTGCGAGCGGTTTTTTGTTCTGCACATTTTTTTTTGTTTTTATTGTCCTTTGCGCCAACATTCGGCATTAAATATATTTAAATTTATATGTATAAAATTTTATGTGTTTTTCACATTATTTTTTAACATTATCTCTGACGCCAGGCGTTTGAGAAATTCTACACATTTGCTCATTTTGTGAAATAAGAAAAAGAGGGGAAAAAACGGAATAATTCATTTAAACTTTTTCTTGCAAATGAAATGAAGCACTACGCGATCGTATTTTATTGATAAGCTCAAATTGTGGCCGAATTCGAATTTGTGGATGTAAAAACAAATTAATTTTTTAAAGCTTTTGTTCAACTTAAGTATATAGTACAATGTGAAAGTACCCGCAGGGTTTTAACGAAATTACCGCGTGAACAATAATAAACTTTTATGGTAATTGAATTCAACATCGCTGATTCTCGTCAGGACTTATCGAGCACTGCAGGTGATATGTTTTTTTTTGTGGTTAACCAGAATACTACCACCGTTAGTCGTGTTAACGGTTTTGCATTTCCAAGGGGTTTAAGAAATGTCCATTTGAATAAATTACACGTTGCATGCAAAATTAATCGACTTCATTAATCTATATTCATACATACATACGTGTGTAACTCTTATAAAATGATAGCCTTTTTGGTTGTTCGCACTTAACTCCAAAAACTAGTGGATATTTAGATTGCAGTCAAAGTTTTGGAGATTAAGCCTTGCATATCTGAAGAATTTTGAATCGTCATTCCACCAGTAAATTTATAAATTATTGATAGTTTTGTTTTCGATTGTTTTGAAAACTTTGGCGTGTAATGCCGCGTATGCGCAAAATTCAATACCGCGTAGAGCTGACTGAGAAAAAAATTATTTTCGGTACCCTGTCTCAGTGCTGGCCTACTTCATAAATTTAATGGTCAATAATTCTAGTAGAAGCTCATATTTAATAAGTTCAATTAGAAAACCATTAGAAGAAAGCAAGTTTACTAGTGGTCGCCCTTTTGAAATTCAACCACTAAAATTAAGGGGAGTTGATGTGAGTTGAGCTGTGTTAAAGCGAAGTGAAGTGAGTTCAGGTGAAGTGAGTTTAGATAAATTAAGGTGAATTCGGGTGAGTTGAGCTAAGGTGAGATAGTAGAGGTGAGTTTAGGTAAGTTGAGGTGTAATAACTTTAGCTGGTTTGAGTTGAGGATAGTTGAAGTGAGCTCTGGTGAATTGATTTGAGATGAAATGAGATGAATTTGAGATGAGGTTGTGCGGGTGGTTGAGGTGAGATGAGGGGAGTTGAGGTGATTTGAAGTGAGCTGTGGTAAGTGGAGAAGGAATGCGCTGAACAACACAATATGACAAAACATAACATAACAAAATGTAACATAACAAAACATAACATAACACAACATAGCACAGCAGAAAAAAACATGAAATACCATAACATAACATACCTGATTTTTCAGTTTTATCTTTTTCTTTGTCTCTATATTTAACTCTATCACTTTCTGTATCTTTATCGATTTTTATCTTTATTTTTATTTTTGTCTTTGTGTATACCTTTATACATATGTATTTTTCTTTTAATTTTTTTTTTCTACCTTTTCTACAACATTTTATACCAAAAATCAACGGTAGGCTTTAAACTTGCACTTTGTTATACTAAAATTAAAAACTGAATATTAAAAATATTTCTAAGAAATTTAACTAAAAAGTTCGAAATTGTTACGAAGGTTTGTTTATTTTTGCTTTAATGTTGCACAAAGATTGAAACCTGGATTTATGTTCATGGTGTTTGATATTACATACGCCACGAGTTTTAAGGCAATCAATTGTGTTCGCTTAATTCAAGGACTGTGATCGCTTTTACACCATTTTGCTCCTTCGCCTGAGTACGTCACTTAATATTCATAGACTTTCTGTAGCAGACACTATTATTCTGTTGAAATACGATTTCTAACCTTTGAATAACATTGAACTCTAATGCATAGTATTAGTATGTGTGTGTATGTGGTGATGCCACGAACTATTATCCTTCTATTAAAGAGAACATTTTATGTACATACATACATACATATATATGCACATGTTTCTGTAAAAAGCGAAATTTTTTCATGTCCAACTTACCCATTTGTTCGTCGCGCTCATCAATATTAATTGAAACTGTCGAGTAAGTGAATAATATATGAATTTGAAAAGTTTGAGTGACAGAAACAAGGACGACGCAAAAAGCAAAGTATATTAGCAAGGACACGCAATCTATATACTACACACTTACATATGTATGTATATGTATGTATGTATGTAATGCACACATTCAATATCCACTTATGAAGTCATATGAGTGATCACATGTGTACATCCATACATATCCCGGCAGGGAAACCGCAAACAAGTTAAACAAATTTGTGGTTCAGTATTGGTTCTTTATCGTCAAAAATATAGTCAGTTCCATAGTAAGTTCTACAGATTCCCACCAGTTCAAAACCGGCAAAATGTAGTATTTTTACAGAGCTATTGTATTATCCTTTTTTAAAATGCAGATCGCTAGCTTAGAGTAAAAAATTGATAAATCCGCTTTTTCTAAAACATTTTATTTTGATGCAAGAAGCAAGAACAACTGAAAATGCATCGTTTTCTGACATATTGAACTACCTATTTTATTTGTAATCGTTTCTATTCACTTATGCGCAAATTTTCTAGGTCCAAAATTTTCACAGAAAATGTGATAAGCCCTAAACTTATCCTCGTCAATACAAACCTACATACATATAAGATGACGAATTAAGAACTGTTTGAGAACTATAGAAAAAGGGATGCGCCATCGAAACTTCGTAGGACATCGCAATGTTAAGTTCGCCAGTTGCTTGCATGCAAAATTGAATTAGCGCATTCCAGTCATTGTACTAGATTCTTTAGTACCAAACCAGTTCGGCACCAGTGCGTTTTTCGCACAGGGTTATAACCAGAATAATACCTACATACTTATATACATACAATGTATACATGTGTGTTTATTAAATCATGTCGAAAAATTGAAGCGAAAATAAGATAAAATATTTCTATTGGTGTCAAGCGTGTGCCACATAAAAAATGCTAATAGAAAGATTGATGATAAATGGAGTGGCAAAATGAAATGTTTGAAAGCAAAATTAAATTATTTCAAATATCATATGTTGACTAAGTTTTCTGTTCGTTCTAAAGAAAGCAAAAAAAATTTACTTTCTAAGAGCGTAAAATAAAATTCGGCATGCTTTTTTTCATGTCTTCCAAACAAATTTTTTGTATCTGCAGTGGATTGTTTAAGAGTCAATCCTTCGCCTCATTGTCGCCAAATATGCATTTAGTTTGCTTTTTATAAAAATAAATTAACTCAAATCAAATCTCGCTTTCAACAAACATAAGTATATAGATTCTTATAGAATTTAGTCATCTTAATAGAGAAAGCAATTTTAAGTCTCAGATGTTAACGTAAATCTGTAGAGACCTACATAGATGAGAGGAGCCCATTGTTATTTGCAGTAGCAGTTAGGCCGCGCTAAAAGCCTATGGGAATTCAAAAACACTAACGGGATGTTACAAAAGAGATTCACGAAGTTAATGACTCCTCCAAGGACAAGTTTATTAGGTTTCTGTGGGGCTTCAGGGCTAGACGAAGTCTAGTGCCGAGTTTTAAGTTCACAATAGACCCATGGAAGTAGACATACGGTCATCCCAAAACTTAACGTTAAATCATAATCGGCAATAGATCAGAGATGTTAAAGGCTGAAAATCAAGGTACTTAAATTTTGTTGGTCCAGGAAATCTCTTGCAGTTACCTTTTTTAGAAAAGCATTGTTAAACCGAAAACTTCGAACAAATTTTCTATAGAGACTCCATTTGGTTTGGAGAAAAGGATGAGATAGATGTACATAAGTTCTCAAGATTTAGGGAAATGCTGAACTTAGCAAATGTGTGGTTTCCTATTATCTTTAAAAATAACACAATTGGAAAAGGGCTCTTATATTACGGGAATCAACATTTTGGAAGCAGGCTCAATGCGGACAGATGTTTAGCGAACTTAAAAGAGGATCGCATAACGAGGTCAAGATGAGGGCACTTGCCACATTACGTCTTTAAAAACTCTTTTACGGTTTCCAAAAGAAACGAATGGGACGCTTAGCTACCGACGTGAAATTATATTATTACTTCCTACACCAATGGTAGAAAGATGTAAATAAAAATTTATTCGGAGATCGTACAGATTTTCAAGAGCAAAGCCTGCTTTTCTTATGCAGAAAAGTGAGTCTTCATAAGGGAAGATCAGGTTATTCGTTTGACAAATAAGCGGCACTGATGGCGCTAGAATGCAAATATTTAATTCAGGAAACGCTGCACTACTGAGTTACGTCAAAACTCCTCTCTTCTATATTCCTGGATATAAAGTTTAGAAGGGAAGGAAATTCCCGATGAATCAGTTAAGCAAGATTCGGAAATGCAGACCAGCTGTGACCTAAACAGCCGTAAAAATAACCTTTTCAATCATCCGAAACGAAAAGGCTGAAGTCTCTTGGTCTTTAGATTAGGTTTACCAAGAATCAAAATGAAGTTGAGATTTGTAGTTAAATAAATAACCAGTATGAAGTCATAGTGGCGCGCCGTGTCGTCGCAACAAGCCACTGGATATCGTAACGTATCAGATTAGAGAAGAAGAGGAATTTATCATCTATTTCCTACGCCTCCTTCTGAAAACTATCCTGCTCCTGCTCCTTGCTTTTTGCCTTCGGGTAGTCCAAGAAAATTCCTTTTACAATGTCTTGTTCCATCTTGAATATCTCGGTGTATAAGTAATAGTTACAGGCAAACAAGCTGCTACTAACAGGTCTATTCTGCACGTTACCAAAGACTTTGTAACCGGAAAATTTTATTACCCAAAAATTTTACCAGCTTTTGTTACCGCGATTCTAGTTATGTTGGTAATACAGTTCAAATATTCAGCAATTCATCTATGAAGAATTGTGGAAATTTATTTCACGAGGCAGTACTTTGTTACCAGCTTATGAGATGGTAACAAAATTTACCGCTTACAAGAGTACACAGAATTCGAAAAGGGTTTAAAATTTACCGTTTACAAATCTTTTATTACCAGCGCATAATAGACCTGTAAGTATCAGATGGTATCTTCTCAAATAAAAAAAAAAAAAAAAAAAAAAAAAAAAAAAAACATATTTTTTTTAGATTAGATCTAATTTTTAAAAACTCGTATTATTTTATTATTAAATTTGTCTCCTTTTTAATTTAATTCTCTTTTGATTTAAGGATTTTGGAGTTTATTTATTTTTTTTTTGTAATTTCGTTAAATTTTTAGGAACTTATTTTTATTATAATTTTTGCTCTTCATAATTAAATTTTCTTTTAATTTTTAGGTTAACTATATTATTTTAAAAATATTTTTTTTTAGTTACATTTAATTTTTACATTTTATTTATTTGAATTCGTTTTTAATTCGTTTTATTTTTAGGAAATTTTTTTATTTAGTTTTTAGCTAATATTATTTTAAAAAGATTTATTTAATTTTTGGAACTTAATTTATTTTTTGTTGCTTTTATTTAATTATTATTTTCTTAATTTTTACAACTTAGGTTTTATTCTTTTGAAAACAAGCCTCTTTTTTTAATCGAATTAAATTTTTAGAAACTTATATTATTAATGTTTTCTTGTTAATATTTTTTTTAATTTAACTTTCTTTAAAATCTAACTTTTTATTATTAAAAAAAATATTAATAGGTTTATATTTTATAATTTCATTTCATTTTTAGACGTCCTCGCTAGCAGTTAATTAATTGCTATTTCGAAAGTCAGGATTGACAATTGTCTTACGAAGGACTTTTGCCTTTCGAAAGATTATGGTGAGTTGAAAGACAGTTGCCAGAATTTCCCGGTAAGTGTGAAATAATTTTGTCTATAATGGAAGCTTGGTCGTAGCCTTGGAAAACAATATATAACTGTAATAGGATTATAAAATATTTAGTAGGCTAATGCGCAGGATCATAATATACTTAAACATAATAGCTGGAGAATTTTTCTAATAATATTTCTTCGCATGCACAGACTTTTCCCACTGGAATCCATATTTTTTTTGCTAATATTTTGATGCCAATCCACAAAATAGGGATGATTACAGTTCTTTTGAATTTAACGGATAAAAAACCAAAACAGCAATTTGAAAGCAAATCAGGTATCATAAAACAGTCTTACAAATAAAATTATCTACCTCCCAAACATTATTATCTCTCCAACTTAAGAACTGTTGAGGAGCATAGCTTTACTAAAAAAAAATCACATGATTTCACTTGCAGACCATTAGATGAATAATGTATTCAAGGTAAATTTATATTAAATCAATCGGCATGTGGCGTGCCGCTGTACAAGTTAATAGAAAATTCAACGTAAAGGTAGTAAATTATTTATCAAGGAAAGACTTTCCAAAAATAATGCCCGCAATATCATTACCCTTACCACGCAACTAAACAATGAAGGAATAAGAAACATAGCAGAAATGAAACCAAAAAACCAAACAAAGACCACAACAGAAATAAGCTTGAAAATTTATGATAATGACCCTTGCAAAAGCCAACTGTAGCAAAGACCAATAACAATTTCAGTGGGAAGAGACAATCAAGTGCCCAACCACCCATACATTTGCACGCATTTGCAGCACTTCCTTGCGTGAGCAACGCCATTGAACGACCGACCACCCGTCTGTTATTTTGTCTATCAACTAATTTGCTTTTGGACAGCACAATTTAAGTCTGTTTTTGGTGAAACTATTTGTTGTACCCACTTCTTTGTTTGTATACAAGTATGTATGTATGTTGTGTTTGCCAAAGTATTTGGCCATAGAAGAAGTAGGTACTCCTTCGACAAGGACGAAACACTAATAAGCCGAAAGTAACAAAATAAACAACGTTAATAGCCAGCAACAATAATGATTACAAAACAACAACAACAGCAGCAGCAGTGATAACCAGTACCATAAACTGACCGTAAAGAATAGCAACAATAGCAACAAGCGCTACAACAACAACAACATCGACACAAAATAACGCAACGAAAAACTTATTCAAGCACATGAATTCAAACAAATGCGATTGTTTTCCACTTGATTTCGTTTTAACGCTTCTGTTCGCTGCGCACTGCCAATTTTTGGCCATCATACGAATAAAATAAAATAAAATAAAATAAAATAAAATAAAATAAAATGAAATACCCAAATTACAATCACACTAACAACAACAATACACAGTGGTAGTGGGGGGAAATTAAGAGTAACGTTAGTGGAATGCAAACAGTAGCTGTGAGGATGCTAACAACGGCACGACATAGAATTTTAGCGTTGTGTACACACTCACATACATTTGTATGTACATTCTTCCATTCTCGTACATTTTTATCAGGCAAATTCCTTTAAGCTTCACTCATAAGCCCCCCACAGAATCCAGTAATGCTTTTGGTTTTGCTTCTGTTCCGATATTTACACTCGCCAGTAAGTGGGGCAGACATCTCGTCGATAACTGCTTATGCTGACAGAGTGTTGGTGTTGGTGTTTCTGTGACTGCGCGTCGCTCATTTAATCATTCGACTGAGAATTGATGATAATCGTTTGGAAATTGTTATGGCCAGCGAGGACGTTCCGAAAATTTTTGTCTTTGTTGTTGTTGTTTACTCGATATTCCACTAAGGCATATTTATAGGGTTTCAAAGTTAACACAGATAAGATGTAAGTTATTTAGCTCTATTGGACATGAGATGCCTATGAAACTGTTAGCATTAAGCATCAAAAAAAAAAAAAATTAAGTGCGCCTGGGCCACACTGGAGAAGTGAAACTTACGTTACATACATACGTACATCTGCTTTTGCTTAAGGTTATATTTTTTGTCTTTTTTTCTATCTAGATCCCTACCTCTACCCCTGCTCGTTCTAATTACATTTATGTTATTCTGTTTTCCTTTATCTTCATTTTTATGTTTATACTCTATCGATAACAAAATCGATAGTAACATTCAACAAAATATCGATAACAAAACCGATAAAAATATCGTTAGAAAAATCGATGACAAATTCGATAAAAATATCGATAAACAATCGATAAAAAAATCGATAAATAATCGGTCACAGATTCGATAACAAAATTGATAAATAATCGATAACAACATCGATAGAAATGTCGATAACGAAAATCTATTAAAAAACCGTTGAAAATATAGATAAAAATATCGATAACAAAATCGATAAACAATCGATAACAAAATAGATAATAAATCGATAGCAAAATCGATACAACAACGACAACAAAATCGTTAAAAATATCGATTACAAGATCGATAAAAAAATCGATAAAAATATTGATAACAAAATCGGTTATTATATCGATAAGTTCCGAAGATATCGATAGAAAATACGATAACAATATAGATAAAAAAATCGATAAAAAATGTCGATTACAAAAGCGATAAAAATTCGATTATTATATCGATATATACCGAGAATCCCGAAAATCCCAAAATAGTTCACAGATTGAGTCCCTGTGTCTCCATGTATATCCTTCTCTCTATAATTACTTTTATTTTAATCTTTCATCCTCTATCTTCATCTTTACTTTTACAATATCCTCATCCTGATCTTTTTCTTTATATTTATCTTTGGTTTTACTTTTATGTTCATCATTTTCTTCATCTACATATTCCCTTTCACCTTTGCCCTTATATAAGTAAAGTGTTTAAATTTACCTTGGTTTTCATTTTTGCCTTTATCTTTACGCATCTTTGTTTTTGTTGTTATTTTTACCTTTGCCTTTATCGTCTTCTGTATGTATGTATGTACGTAAACACCTCAACTATTCATTAGAAAAGGTCTGTGAAAATATAACGGAACTTTTTGCGGAGTGGTCGGAGAAGCCATGTTTAACGTGAAAAATTAGAGGGCAGTTACTATTTTAATAAAACTGCAGGATCGTAATATTTTTCTAGTGTTAAATCCGAATAAGCCATAAAATTTAGCAAATCAAGAGACATTAGACTTCTAAAAATAAGAAAGTCTTTTTGAAAATACCACTGATTAGGTTCTTAGGCGCCCCAATCACGAATTTTATGTCACACTAAACTTTGATAGCTGTCTTTTGGACTGTGAATTTTGATAAAATTAATGCCACTGATTAGGTTTTTAGATATACTGATCACAAGTTTTATATCAAATTAAAACTTTGGGAGTAGTCGGCTGTCAAATGGGCTGCCAGTTTCTCTAGAAATAGGGAAAATTTCCCAAGACTTGAACGTACTCGGATTTAAGTCACACTGATATCGTTCTATATCACATTTAAACTGAAACCTGCCAAAAATACTGTAATTTCCAAAACTTCAGTCTTACCGTTTCTAAATAAAGTTATTCATGTTTGAATTTTTGGAAATGTAGAATTCCGCATAATATAAAAAAAATCCTTAAATAACCATGGGAGCCTAGGATTTTGCATTTTGAATTTTCAAAAACTAGTTTGAAATTTGTAATGAGGGACTTTAAGAACCCCCATAATTACCAAATTTTATGAAAACTCGGTAATTTTAGAATTCTTGGACGCCATATTGGATTGGCTATTTCGGACTTTTGAAAATTTACTTAAGGTGTGTTAAGAAACATCTTTTAAATTATTTGATCCTTAAAGGACCTTTTTGCAATAAAAATATATATATTTCTTGAAAAATAAGCCGTGTTATTAAGATATTGATAATTTAGGAACAAATTTTTATTATGGCATATTTTATACATATGAATTCATTATTTTAACTATAACTAATAACTTTGTAATTATTGTTGGTTTTCCCCAATATTTGTTATATAAAACGGCCTCAAGCTCAATAAAATTTTTGAATATAATTGTTATAAAGACCATAAATAACAAAAACAAAAAAAAAAAAACAAATAATTGAAAGCTATCAAACATGGCCACTCCGACTAATGTGTGGCGGTAAAACTTTAAGCTCTCTGAGCAACGTCATTGACATACCTACTTACTGCTGTAAATTTACGTACGGCTGTTTCCTGGGCTGGGTTTTTTTTTTGTAAAAGTGGACACAAATACTCCATCGCTGTAAAAATTTAAAGAAGTCCATGCTAAAGGGAGCAAAGGAAGTCGGTCTCTGCTATGAATAGGCCAGGTGGGAAAAGACTTGGTTTCAATAAATGTTGGTTGGGGCGGAAGAAAATCGACTTAAATCGACTTACATATGTAGGTGCTTTAGTAGACTCCTTAAAAACCAGCTAAGCGGTTACAGCTCCGTTTAAGAAGCTTAAGAAGCAATCAGAGGTTACAATGCGTTTTGTTATTTAATCGCCCTAATTTATCATTTATGTAAATAAGAAAAGCGCATAGTTTAATTCGAAATTAATATCAGCGCATTTTAGATAAGGTCTCAACACCATGAAGTTTAGCCGAAATATGTATGTTGGTATGTCCAGTATAATTTTTCCACCTCTACTTTGGAATTTTTATTGGCGCGCTTGCCTATGCGAAAACTCAAACTTAATAACATTTTTCACATGCCACCACTACATTCTTTGTCTTAAGCGCTCTTAGCAGACTCTATATATGATGGCAAACTATCTCATATCGATAGTGCATACCTTTTCTCAGCAGCTATGTAAAGGATGCGTGCAACAAAATTTAAATATGCAACATGCGTAGTAGTGTAAAGCGTGCAAGTGGCAATGTGGAGCGGCGTGCAGAGTCGGCGATTTTGTATGCAAAATGTGAAAAATGCGTTCAGACTACACGGACAGGCGGACAGCAGCGGCAGGAACAACAAGGAGAACGATTGCAGAGGTTTGGCACGCAATGCCAGTAACAGCCACTACAATTTAGCTGGTAGCAGCATTCTCGCTGCTATTGTTGTTTTTGTTGGCGAAATTTGCGTTTTGCATGCGTTCATCAGCGTTGTTCTCTGTCGCTTTCAGTGTTCTTTTTGTTGTTGTTGTTACTAACATCTAAGTTAGCACTGAGTAGTTAGCAGTGACCGGCATCTGAAAAGCATTTGGGGCACAGCCAGCAACAACATTTCAACAATTCACTTTGCCGCAAAAGTGTTTTCGTGAAAAAATTGCCCGAGGACATACACAGGCACACACACACACACACACACTACAATACCAAAGTGCTGTAGATAGAGCAGCAGTGGAAATAGGCAGAAATAGGTACTGGACAAGTGGGCGAGGGGGCGTTGTGTGGCATGTTGTAGACAACACTATTAGTAGACGTGTTTGTTAATTATTGCGTGTGTTAGTGTTTTACAATTCCATTATCTCAAATAGTTTTTTTTTTTCGGCCAGCCATGCACCTTGCCACTTGTGCCCAAAACGTATGTATGTAGTATGTAAGTACGCCCGTCCGTCCGTCCGTCCATCTCTGTTTGTTTTTCCTAAAGTGCTTCTGCGTAGCGTAGATTGTATCTAAATTTGCAGATTGAAATGTTTTGTGGCAAATGTGCGTACCTAGTTATAGCTGGTGCTTCCTGGTATTCATTCGCATTTTTTTTTGTTTGCCATTGCCTAACTGGTATTGGTCGCTGTTTCCAACATTTTGGTGTCTGGTATCGTCCGCCTAATGACCGTTGGCATCTCACACGCCACACATAGATACACACACACACACACACATGCGATTGCACTTACCACATTGCACGTGCTTGTTGGTACTAGCCGCCACCTAAAGCGTATAAGTGATTTTATCTTTTGGCACATTCCCACTCTTTGGGGGATACTACCGTTTCCACGCTTACCATTTGTTAGCATTTACACGCTGCAATTAGCTGGCAGTCACCGAGGGAAAAGTGTCATGGCTCAACGCTATACAAATGCGTACAACTGGCGATTTGTGCCCATCATGTATCGCTAAGCTACACAGCTGTGGCTGCTTTTGTGACTCTGAGTTGTGAGTGGAGCAGAGGGAAAGGGGCGTGGAAAACTGCCTAAATGGTTAGTGGTCTAAGAAAGTTGTTGATCGATAGATAAATATCTGCGTGGTAGGTGCGCGTACTAATTGTTTTCCAGAAACAAAATGCAATATCACTCATGCATATAGATACATACAATACATATGTATCTCATGTTAACAAGGTAGGCTATGTTGTCGCCTGAAGCATTTCTGCAAGTTCAAGTGATTTTCCTTACAGATGATTTTCCTCACCTTCTTGATTCACGATGAGGTGACCATACTTTTTAAGAAACTCATTGAAGGCTTGAAGAGCAATAACTTCATCCTGCTGATGGGCTCGTAAGAGAACCGGAGGATTGGAAACCCATTGACTATGATTACGCTGTCCGATAAAATCAAAGTTTTCCGTATTTTGACTCTTTCCAGTCCAAGTCATTTACGGGTTCTATTGGGAACAAGTAATTGAAAAAAATTTAGACACACTTTTATTAGTGGTAAGTAAAAAAAAACGACCCCTGTACCACCTAACGGCTAAAATTTTTACGAAGGTACTTCGTTTCATTTAAGTAATATATGTTCTAAACAAATCGGGTATAAAAACGGATCTTCCAAATATCTCAACACCCGCGCCACCTATCGGGCAATTATTCAATTTCACGTAGGTATATGCATTCCAAATATGAACCATATTGGTCCATAAATACGGATTTTTTAAATATCTCGACTGCTGCGCCACCTAGCGGATTTATTCAAAGTTTGAAGTTTAAAGTCTCTAGCTCTTCGGGAAGTTGGTTAAAAAAGTGAAACTTAATAAAAGCTTTTGAAAAGAACCCAGCTTTGAAATCATACATATTCATATTGAAAACTGATTTCAGTTTGAAACTTTCGTTGTCAAATTTCATGACAATTTTTAAAAACTGTTTTTAGATTCGTAATCAGCAACCCGAAAAATCATTGGAAATGAAGTATAAAAAATCACAAGGCAATATCCTATGTATTGACCGATGCTGCATAGGGTTAAGGTTATAAGTGTTTATTTTCCCACAGAGACCGTACATTACTTGATCAAAAAAAACAGCAAAATTCGACTCCACTTTCCGAAAGTGCCTGATTTTTTAACGGGTGCAAAATCGTGAACCTAATATATATTAACAGTACCTTGTTATAGTAAGAAAATAACAAAGACTGTACACTGACGTCTCTATTCGATCTAAAGTCAGGGCAGCTTTTTGACATAAGTTTGAATGGAATATTTTTCAAAAAAGCTAACTTTTTTACTTTATTTAAACTAAGGATCTGCCCCATGTTTTTTTAAAAAAGTACCTGAGATGATAGAAGAGTTTAAGCTTAAAAGGTATATATAAAATTATAAAAATATTATCAACGGAATCAAAATAGTTAGACTTTTGAAGATATTCTCAAATATACTAGATTTTTCAATTGCAACTTTTTTGATGATGCACCCTATTGTACATATATATGACCCTTTTAGGTACTGTTTTTGTTGCTATAACAGCATACAATTCACCTGGATTGACAGTCCTCAGCCAGATCTGCGACGTGCAACTTACATAGACATGACTGTTTTGGGAATGTTCCATTCGTATTTAGAGAGCCTGGTCTATCAAAGTACCCGTACCAGCTCCTAGTATTTACCGTATTCTCAGTTAACCTATTCGATAATTGTTAGTCGAAGAAGACCGACTGAATCCACGGAATTGTTGCAGCCTTTCCCATGCCAGTTCTTCGGCGATTTCCTTTCCTTCGAAGGAGCAGTGATCTGGCACCCAGGACAGTGTTATCGTATTTCATATTTCTGCCTGTTAAGAGTTTACTTACCTACTGACGATTCTCATGCTGAGTATGGATCTTCAGGCTACTTAGCTGACTGAAATGTTTTACTCTTCAACCTATTTTCAAGGTTTAATCTGACTTATGTCGAGATCGCTATTACCTCGTATAGGAACACTGTGTGCTTACCAGTTGTATATACATATACATGTAAACGAGATTAAGACGAAAAAAAACAGTTTGCCAAGATCTCGCGGTCAGAGGTTTTGATCGGGAATTTATCTTAGCATAGAATCACCGCATCTTTCAAGCTTGTCAACACCTGTCTGTTAATTGATCTTTATTAAAGAAAACCGCGATATATTTTCATTTGTAACTCTCAGTGGAGTCTATTCCAAAAGAAGCTCTAGGGCAACTATTGAAACATTTTTCATTCATTACGACTTTTACGTTCGTCCACTCTGTGCAGTAAAAGCAACCTTTGAGCGGTAGTCAATCCGTGGGTCGCGACAGTAAGGTAGAAAAATTTAGTATGTCCACACCGACTTAGTCGGTTAAAAGACTGACTTAAGCCAGTAGGGTATAGGTTCTCCTGCAAGCGACCATCTTCCATAGATTAATCGGTTTTAATACGTGCCTCTAATATGTATTTTTAAAATCACTTCCGAAATTTTTAGCAGGCCCCTGGTGGAACAATCTACTAGCGAAGACGATGCATGCAAACATGATTTGAATGCATGAATTTGGAGATATCGTTCCCTAAGTGAGAAAGGAGAGTTCTGTTATGTTAGAAGATGATAGCTACTTTCGATGTCTATTACATCTGCCAAGCAAAGTTAGGCAATTTTGGAGTGAATGCATATCCTATTGATTCAATCATTTTTTAGCTCTGGTCTCGAGGTACACGATGGCAAGACCAAGTATGTATTTCATCGTTTAGTCAGCGCGGCGAGGCCTCCATTAGTGTCGAATCTGCCCATAATGTATGTATAAATAGTATATGACTCATAGCATTGCACTGGCCTTACAAGCTTTTTAAGTATGCTCGAAATTAGACAGTGGCTATGTCGCATGAATGAATGCGAACCAGCCAAGCTTAAGATTATTCGGTTGTTGCAGAGGAAAAGAAAGGTACTTCGCTACTATTGGTGTATTGAATGGGCGCCAGCTGGCGTTTTACTACACCCGGCTCACTTGCCTTCTTAAGATGAACACTGCTGGTGTACAATTTGTTTCCGGATAAGCTATAATAGGAAACGTGACCGTCTAGAAATTTCTTATAAAAATTATTTTGACCTACATACATATGTACATAAGTTTAAAATAGAGAAAGTGAATATATTGTGGAATACTTTCAATCTGTTATCCAGCTGCGCCGAAATTCATTTGGTATTTTTTTTTTGTTTTTTTTTTTTTTTGTATAACACAGCACCTGCGGTATATGTTTTTATGATAATCGCACATAAATCTTAGAAAATTTCAATAACTCCGCATGTTAATGAATTTTCTCAGAACATAATTACGGTACAAAATAGTTAGAAGCGAGGTCAAAAAGGAGAATCACTTTAACTGTATCTTTATGTTAAGTACTTACTCACTAATGCCGTCATAAGGCAATTGCTAATCGTCTACTTAGTGCCCGCTAAATGACTAAATTTATAACTGTCTCGAGAACTACTAACTAATTAGCTACAATCAACAACAACAAAAAAAAGTAGGCAAGCAAACTGGCTGTAAGCAGTCAAGTAGACAAGAAGTCAGCAGCGGAACGAACAATGACAGCGGTTGTAGACAGCAGCAGCAACAACAATAACAATAACTGCATCAAAAATTACACATACAGTGGCTAACAACCGAATAAATAGAACAGGTAGCAAAACATTAGTGACTCAAGTCACAGGCACACAAACACAAACACACACACAAATGGCTTTTGTTTTGGGCTTTTTAAATGGCAACAATACCAAAGTTTTTCTCTTTACTACGCCACTCAACTCTGCTGTCTGTCATCCATCATTGCCACATCGTTTTGGACAAATTTATAAGAGTCAGGCTTAGCAGAATCATATGATTACTTAGGCATGAGTTTGCGTAAACCCTGTAGGAAATATTTGATATTTTTTTTTAAATGTTTTGAGTTTGGAAATGTATAAGTAATTACACATTTATGCACTCTTCAGGTTATTCTAAAAATTCACTCCACTTCTGATGTAGTCCAAGTATTGCGTTCACAAATATTTAGGTACTAGTTCAAAGGTCTTTGAAACAAATATTGTTGCTTGTAGTTGCCTTAAGAAACTCGATTTACAGGGATATTTTGGCAACTATCTTTTAACTACCAACAGTCTTTTGTAGTTGCCTGTCAATTCTGGAAACTATTTTGAAAGCATTTTCTTGCCTTTCGAAAGGCTAATTGAAAGTTCCGTTAACGAAGGAAGCTTAGCGTTTGTCTTTTGGCAATAAGTTTTCTAAAAATTAAATAAATTAAAAAAATATATATTTATCTTTTTAGAACAATAAAAGCACTACAATTTTTAAAAAATTAAATAAAAAAATAAAAATAAATAAAACTTAAAATAAAAGATTTTATTTGTCTAAAGTTTCTAAAAACTAAATTAAATAAAAATATATTTCCTAAAAAAACAATAAAATTTTGAAATTAAAAGAAAAATTAAATAAGTTCCTAAAAATTAATTGAAATAAAAAAATGTTTTTCTATTTAAAATAAAATCTAAAAATTTAATTGAAAAGAAAAAAATATAAAATTATACTTAAATTTGAAAATAGGTAAACAAATATATATTCTTCTTTTTAAAAAATTTAAATCTAAAAATTTAAAGAAACTTAAATGAAAGAAATTAAGAAATTAAATAAGTTCCCAAAAATAAATAAAACAAAAAAAATTAATATTTTTCATAAAAAATCCAAAAAATTTTATATAAAAAGTTTCTAAAAATTCTTTAATAGTAAACATATATTATTTTGTAAAATAATGAAACTTAGAAATTAAAAGATGTTTAAATCAAAAGAGAAAAAACAATTACATTTAAAAAATAAATACATAAAATAAGTTTATATAAAACAATTAAATCAAAAAATTTGTTTTTCTTAAATAAAAAAATCTAAAAATGGAAAGAAAATTAAATTAAAAAATAACAAGTAAGAAAGTCTAAGTTCGGGCGGAGCCGAACATTAAATACCCGGCGCAATTATTAAATATATGTTTTCCACCTTTCCGAAAGCTACCGCTACATGATAAGCCGGGTGTATACATTTTAGGTAAATTAGCGTCCTTAAATTTCGAAATATTGCAGTTTCAAGCATATCTGAAATTTACCGTTATATGAAAAGCGGCCTCAATTTTAGTTTGATTTCAACAATTTTCAACGGTTTGCTTTTATGTGGCAAGCACAATAACCATACCGAGCTTGGTACAAATTGCTAGAACGGTTAGCGAGATACATATATGTGATCACAAGTGGGCGGTGCTACGCCCATTTTCCAAAATTTTGTCATAAACGTATTTCTTGGTAAAGAATTGTTGCAATCATCAATTTTGAATAAATTAGCTTCAATATTTACTGATTTATCGAAGATTTTGTATTTCTCGAAATTACCGTTATATGGGATGTGGGCGTGGTTATTGTCCGATTTTAGAAATTTTCGGCCAGTTGGTATGCTGTACCAGGACCAACAACTGTGCCAAGTTTGGAAGAAATTGGTGTAGCGGTTACCAAGATATACACATGTAACCATAAGTGGGCGTGGCTACGCCCATTTGCCAAAATTTTGTAATATTCTTATTTTTCGTCTAAAACTCATTGCAAATGTCAATTTTGAATGAATTATCTTCAGTAGTTACTAAAATATCGCAGTTTTCGTTTTTCTTAAAATTACCGTTATATGGGAGGTAGGCGTGGTTATTGTCCGATTTTTAAAATTTTCAGCCATTTATTAAGCTGTACTAAGGCCAACAACTGTGCCAAGTTTGGAAGAAATTGGTGCGGCGGTTACCAAGATATACACATGTAACCATAAGTGGGCGTGCCTACGCCCATTTTCCAAAAATTTATAATATTCATGTTTTCCGTCTGAGACTCATTGTAAGTATCAATTTTGAGTGAATTATCTTCAGTAGTTACTAAAATATCGCAGTTTTCGTATTTCTTAAAATTACCGTTATATGGGAGGTAGGCGTGGTTATTATCCGATTTCGCCCATTTCCAATACCATCCGTCCCACGCCCAAAAGAAGTTCACGTACCAAGTTTCATTAAGATATCTCAATTTTTACTCGAGTTATCGTGTGCACAGACGGACGGACGGACGGACGGACGGACGGACGGACGGACGGACAGACAGTCACCGCTTAATCGATTTCTCTTTTCATTCTGATCATTTGTGTATACATTTGTCTATATCTATCTCGATTCGTTTTGCCTGTTACAAACAACCGTTATGTGAACAAAGTTATAATACCCTTGTGCACAAGTGCGCTCGGGTATAAAAATATATGAATTAAAAAAAAAAACAATTGCCGAAGGATTCAAAACCCTGAATAGCACGCCAGCGCTTTGCTCACGCGGCCATTGCGACTGCTAGAGCAAAATGATGTAGTACATCTTCAATTGGAAAGGCATACATATTTTTCCAGCTGTTTACCCTTAAGTTTCTTACAAGGCACCTTATGTGTCAGTTTGTCAGAGTCCCTACTTCTAGGCTTTGTTAATTTAGACTTCTTTGTGTCTAAAAGCGTTTTCGTGTTATAACCATTAAAAATGGAAAAGATTCAAAAAATCTAAAAAAAAAGCCAAAAAGAAACATATGTATGTATGTACATATGTACACATGTACAAGCTACTGTTATGTTTCAAATTTGTATTTCGGCTACTGTCAAACGATAGCAACACAAACGTCAGCATACGGAAGCTGTGCAAAGCAATAAGAAAAACTGTCCATTTTAACTAAATGACAACTGAATTGATTGAGTGTCTGAGTGGCTGGTCTGCTGATGGACAGCTGCCCAACGAGAACTAATTGTGCAAGTGCTTAGTCTTTTTCTGATTTTTTAAGCACAAACGGAATTATTAAAAATTAGGCGGAAAATTGTGGAAAATTTCTGTTTCAATTGAGAAACTAGCTTCTTCATAGAATAAATACATTTTAATTAAGCAAAAAAATATGTTCGTTTTAATGAAAAGTATTCGCTACACTGCTTACTGATGTATTATTTTAATAGATATATAAATATGTAAGAAAACTAAACAGACACAATTTTTAATTAGTGTTCATTCTAACCAGTTTATTCTGAAATATTTTTTTCTTTAAATTTCTACGTTCGTATTTTTGATATCGATTAAGAATTTAGCTATAAATAAAATGTAGCGCCGCCTACAATATTTGTTTGGCATTCACGAATGCTGCTTTGGAAAGTTTGTTTTTTCTAGTTTGAGAGCAGTTTTGAAGGTCGTAAACGAATCTGGCAACGCTATGGACGATATATTCGTCTATGTGAGACCTCTTATGCTCAGCCAGCAGAACCTAACCTAGCCTATGAAAGCTGTTTAAATAAATCTACCGAATGATCCAAAAGCTTTTGAGCTTTTAAGTTTACTGAACGTTAAAAGTTTATTTGAATAAGGATTTAACCTAAAAAATATGAGTCCAACAATACAAATCTCAATGTGGAAAAGCTGCGGACGCGTCTTTTCCACTCGACTCAGACACCTGCTCTCTGCGAGCACTAGCTGCGAGCACTAGGGCGTATACGTTACATACGCATCTACGAGTATATGAGCTTGAGTGGTTATTTTTTTTTTTACAATTTAGCAATGGAATCTTGTTCTTTATACAAAAGTGAAGATAATGCGTTTTCTAAGATAGGCGTAAAACCATTTTCGACCAAAAATGTAACAACTCGTGGGAATTGCTCAAAGCCTTCTCACCAAGTTTTGACCTATTTTTGAGTATCCAACTAATTTTTTTCTGTTATTAGATTTTTATAATATCAGTTGGTACCTATGACTTTAAATTAAACACATTAATAGCTTTAATATACATATATAAATACATATGTAGCGATGTCAGTACTTATGAGTAGCAATATTCATTGCGAGCACGTATCCAAACTTATAAAAATGACATTATAAACTTTTACCTCCGCTAACTTCCTCCTATTCAGAAATAAAACGAAAGCAAATGCATTCATATGTGCATACGTATGTATGTATGTATGAACGAGTATGTGTACAAAATCTGCACTTAGCGAGTCAGTGGTCACTCATGTGAGAATTTTCACATTTCCACTTTTCCATGTTTACCAACTTGCGATTTTTTCACCAAAAAATAGTAAAGTAAAGTAAATAAACAAAAAATAAAATCCAAATATGTACCTTTTTCCCACAGCAGTTTACGCATAACTGCTTCTAAACTATTTCGATTTTCTGCTGAAAGGAAAATGTTCTGCAGCAGACGCAGTTGCAGAACGGAATTATGTGCGCGCACACACACACACACAAATATATACACAAATGTAAACAAAATAAACCAAATGAGAAAACTGACAAAATGCAGAAAAATTCTAAAGTGCGGAAACACGTATAAAGCGAAAGGGAAAACCACAGAAAAATGCAGTAAAAGTAAAAACGTACAAAAAAATAAATAAACAAGTAAGAAAGTCTAAGTTCGGGCGGAGCCGAACATTAAATACCCGGCGCAATTATTAAATATATGTTTTCCACCTTTCCGAAAACTACCGCTACACGATAAGCCGGGGTGTATAAATTTTAAGTAAATTAGCGTCCTTAAATTTCGAAATATTGAAGTTTCAAGCATTACTGAAATATACGGTTATATGAAAAGCGGTCGTAATTTAGTCCGATTTCAATAATTTTCAACGCTTTGCTTTTATGTGGCAAGCACAATAACCATACCGAGCTTGGTACAAATTGCTAGAACGGTTAGCGAGATACATATATGTGATCATAAGTGGGCGGTGCCACGCCCATTTTCCAAAATTGTATCATAAGCGTATTTCTTGGTAAAAAATTGTAGCAACCATCAATTTTGAATAAATTAGCATTAATATTTACTGATTTATCGAGGATTTCGTATTTTTCTAAATTACCGTTATATGGGACGTGGGCGTGGTTATTGTCCGATTTTAAAAATTTTCGGCCATTTGGTATGTTGTAGCAGGACCAACAACTGTGCCAAGTTTGGAAGAAATTGGTGCAGCGGTTACCAAGATATACGCATGTAACCATAAGTAGGCGTGGCTACGCCCATTTGCCAAAACTTTTTAATATTCTTATTGTTCGTCTAAAACTCATTGTAAATATCAATTTTGAGTGAATTATCTTCAGTAGTTACTAAAATATCGCACTTTTCGTATTTCTGAAAATTACCGTTATATGGGAGGTAGGCGTGGTTATTGTCCGATTTCGCCCATTTTCAATACCATCCGTCCCATGTCCAAAAGAAGTCCACGTACCAAGTTTTGTTAAGATATCTCAATTTTTACTCGAGTTATCGTGTGCACAGACGGACGGACAGACAGTCACCGCTTAATCGATTTCTCTTTTCATTCTGATCATTTATGTATACATTTGTCTATATCTATCTCGATTCCTTTTGCCTGTTACAAACAACCGTTATGTGAACAAAGTTATAATACCCTTGTGCACAAGTGCGCTCGGGTATAAAAATCACTGTCTGCTTTGCCCTGCTACACTGAATTGCGGATGTGCAATAATGGTAGTTTGGGGGCTTTGTGAATGTTACTAAATTTTCAGGAAGAGAAAAAATTATTTACAAAATATACTCTGGCTACATACACCAATTTGCGGCAGATTGGTGAGCGGGGAGAGGAGAGGAGAGTAGATATCTATTCAAGTCGTCGCTTTTGCTACATTGTGTAAGATAGTTACTTACTTCCTGCAAATATCTACTTTGGTTACGTTTTTCTGACAACTGTGTGCGTGAGGTACCCACTCTCTTCTGCATTCAGGCTGCATGCCGTGGTATTAGAAAGCTTTTTCGGTGCATGGTGTTTACGAATACATTTTGGTAAAACTCTCGAGACAGCGGATTGCAAGGAATACTTTTGTATGCTAAAGCCTTTGCAGGAAAAGTTGAAAAAAAAAACAGCGCCTTGAGGATTTTTCGCTGTCGGGATATACATAAATATGTATGTATGTACGTACTTACGATTTGGTTGTAAAATGCTTGCTAAGAAGGTGTTTGTTATGTAAGAAAACTGATATATGTATTAGAATAAAATATCAAATATCACTTGGTTTTTCTAGGATTTTGAATTTCTGTGAAAAATTGTAGTGACATATGCCATGGCGTGAAAAATGCAATCAAGTAAGAGAATGGTTTTAAAATCGTACGTGTTGATGTTCTGAGTTTCTTCTTCAAATTTTGGATTAGGTAAGTTTGCTTTGGAAAAATGTTTACAAAACTGAGTTTCTGATATTACAATGCACCTGAGACTCAACTGTAATCGATAATAATAATGATATTCTTATGTATATCTTCTTAGAAAAATTAACTATTGTATTTCAATGTAAGGAATAATATCAGAGTTGACAGTTAAGTCACAGAAGGTTTCAAATATCAGAAAGTACTTTTTATGAAATCGAGGGTATTGAATACACAGTGCAACAATACTTTTGGGAGAGCAATGATTCTAACTCAGGATGGCAGACCTAGACCCATGTAGTAAAATTTAAAATCCCTTTGTATTCTCGACAAAAATGTACTGCGGGCCCGAATGCGTTCTATAATGAAAAGCTTATATTCCTTTTGCCACCCCAATTACAAGCCATGAAATAAGCCATTTGCGAAAAAACAAAAGTGGTACATTATTCGAAAAATGCAATACTATTTTTTGCTATTGTAAATTTTTGCACAACAAACTTTCAAGCGAAAAATTTTAGTTTTCACCAAAAATCCCGGAAAAAATTCTAATAGGTCAGCAATTTTTGATTCCTTATCAAAATTGTAACATGGGATAAGAATTCTAAGAGAACTTATAACTCTATGCTAAAGGGCTGTATACATTGGTTACCAGTAACCATAGCAAACACGTGGTGGAGTTTGAACAAAATGCTGACATAAAATTTTTTCCTGGTATACTTATCGAATTTTGTCCCATAGTTCTTTTGATATAAATATTAATTTTTTTATTAAAATGTGGACAGATATTTTTCAACCAAATGTTATCGATGTACACTTATACTAGGTTTACATATAAGTAGATTATCCTCATTTTCGAGCTTAAATCCCTAATCTGTAATTAGAAAAACAGATTAGCCATACAAAATTCGTCCCTTGTTAATCTGTAATTATAAAATAATCTTAGATCTAACCGATAACTTTTCAGTGTCCAACCTAGTTTTATCGATTATTTTGCGGAAAAGGGCAGAAATGCCAAATGTAAAAGGAAACAAAAGTGGACGCTAGCAAGGAAAAGAGGCTGGTAAAGGTATTTTTAAAAAAATATTAAGTTAAAATATATTTAAATTGCTTAATATAGCAGAAAAACGTAGTCACGGGCACAGAGAAGAAACATAACTTTTCCTTGAGATGTGAGAATAGCAAGCGCAACAAATTTGACGGCTAATAATCTGAGATTTGCCTGTGTAAACGGGGTGATTAAAAAATGAGCTTTTATTGAGATAATATTTATATGTGAACATACTTTTAGGCATTGCTAAAGAACTATATTTCGATATAATTATCTATTTCACCTTCGATCGTTAGTATACCATCGATATTGTTATCGACTTAATCACTGACAGATGTACTTATGTATGTGTTTATTCACGTTCCTTTAGAATTTGTTTTCTTGTGAGCATTGATGTCGTTATCATTCAGCGTCATTATCCAGAGTGTAGCGTTGTCTTTGTCATTGTTTTCACATTCGCTTACGCTTTTCTGCTTGCGTACACACAGCACAATGCGTTATGGCATTAAGGCTAGTAACAATTTTATTGCAAAACATACTATTTGCAAAGTTGTCCTGCTGAATGCTATTCACGATTTCGCCAAAGGCACTAAAGCAATGATAACGCAGCTCTTTGAAACACATATACATACATACATAGATATCTGTATGCATTCAGATGACATTCAAACCTATAATTTAATAATTTTCGCCTATTCCAATACTACTTAAGTTCAGTTTTAAAGCTTCACGCTTACGTGATCAGCATATGCACACAAATTACATAAACCACCTTTGAAAAAGACACAAATAAATTTAACCATACATGCGCTCCTTCACCCACACCACTTATACGTACATATGTATGTACCTATCTGCATATATGTAGAAAAATTTATTGTTTTTAGCCAATGCATTATTATTTGCCAATGTCTGTGTTATCTCTCTTTCTCATGCCATTAACCTACCAGTTGAGTGCTCATCACTGTCCACTCATGCGTATATAAATCCCGAAATTTTACCAACAAAAAAAGTCGACTTGATTTTCGAAATCGCATATGCATAAATCATTATTTCATTCCTTTTCCATTTGCCATTTCGGTTTCATACATAGATATATTTTCAATTTATTGCAATTGCAATTGCGAATTTTGTTTGCGCAAATAAACACGAAATATTCGGAACTCATACATTCCATTTGTATATTAGTTTTATATGTATGTATGTA
>NW_023459204.1:0-22619 GCF_013731165.1 Rhagoletis pomonella | reverse complement strand
AAAAAAAAAAACAAGATGCGATACAACGACATTGGCGATCAGTGCTGGATCAGCTTCTTCAGTATTTTTATTTTGAATTTTCTCGCTTTTTTCGCTGAATGTTGACAGTATCAGCACGCAAAGGATACTTTATGGTGCGCATGCCCAACGGCGTTCAATCTTAAGTGAATATACATAAATACAAGCACTGGTATATTATCCACAAAGCGAGTGCCAAAGTCAACAGCTCAGCAGATGACTGCTGTTATGTTGCATCGCATCGCATGGCAAAGCTTTTGGTTGGTTGCCACAAAAAAAAACCGGCTACAAAAAAAACCCGGCCACAACAATATCGGCAGTTTAGCAAAATTATTAAGACATTTTAATTCGCAATCTCAATGAGGTGTGAAATGCAATCACGTTTGCTTTTAAAATAATAAAAACGAAATTATGTAGCTGCATATGTACATATGTAATTTAAGGAACTTTTGGAATGCCATCGTCTGCAAGTGTGGCACCAATGCACGCACTGAGCCAAGCCACGCTTTCATGTTTCTGTGTGTTTTTATTTTTTTTTTGTATGAAGTCGTGCAATGAGCGGTCAGTTGCGCTGAATTATCGGATCGTTTGGTCACGTGCTCATCTGGGTGGGTTATTTATATGTAAGTATTTAATAAAATATTCATACAAAATTTATTTGTTCGACAAGCTTCTTTCCGGCACGAGCTTGTTATCTTAACTTCTGTAAATATTTAATTTAAAACGGTACCTATAAAAAAGATGAACATGCATTTAGAGGAGGTTACTACCGGAAAGTTAATTGAGTTGAGTCAAGTTATTCAGAAAACTGTGTTGAACTTTTTCTCATGTGAAGGCACAGAATATATTTATTTTCCTGCTAAACGAAGCTGGGATGGGCTTTTCACACTAGGTCGATCAATATTCAACGAGGAAACCCTTGACATTCGCCGACACCTGCCCATGACAACATTCTTCTTTTTGGCGCTGTAACAGTCTAAGCGATTTTGACCGAGTTTACGCCATAAGCATCTCTTCTGCGGCCAATGACTTCAATTAGAACTGCCAGTGAAGCAAAATCCTTTTCCATCTGACCTCAGCTATCGCCACTATTTTCCGCATTGAATTCTTTAATTTTTAAAACTGACAGTTTTTCAGTCAGGCAGAGACTCGCGCTTTTATGTCTTCCTCTTTTATCACGGAAAAAAACCTCACTTCCTTCTTAAGCTCCCTATATGGCTCTCATATATCACACGGTTCATCTGATCGCAGCGTGTCCTTGTAGATGTCATCTGCTTTCTTTACTGCTTCGTGACATTTTCGTCGTACCAGTTGATATTTTGTGCTCGTTGAAATCTGATTGCCTCTTCGGAGGTGGCAAGTAATGAGCGGAAGATGTGGTTATACTGCTCACATAACAGAAAACGGCTGAGTGAGTCAAGTAGCGAAGAGGCAAGCTGTTTATTATGATTCCAGGTTTTTAAGGTCGATCCTAGGAACAGTATTGCCTCGCTGTCGCTCTACCTAATCTTCATGACCCTGCATGACCTTGAGCATTACACATAGGTGCTCCACACCTCGGTTTAAAATGGCCCAAGAGAAAAGTGGGACTTGTACCTGTAAACGAAGTCGATGTTAAAGTCATCAATTAAGAAAACAAAATACGTAATGCTGGGCCAGCATTAAACCAGCACTTAGCTTTCAGGAACCAGAAATTGTATTAGCCCATCAGCGGAGGTAAAGTATTTCCACATCTCTGCCTCCTGTAGTGTCTAGCTCAATCTACCTACCTACCTCAATCTGTCCTACCGAGCGCCATAGAAGTTGGGCCGAACAGTACCAGTTGCGCAGATTAACGTTTGTATTATATTACAGACAGTTTTAATAGCTGTATTGGATGAGACTTTATCTTTTCCTCAAAGTGGGGGAAGCACCATCCCCTGCATGAGTCGCGACTCGGGAGGCTATTCGTACGACTTCCCAGTGATGGCATGACTCGATCTTTTTCTCCCCCAAAAAAGAAGGAAAGGCAAGTGGATGCAGGCGGGAGAAATACTGTGGTATCGCCTTGTTATTTATGCCTTAATACTACCACCAACATTTCGCCAAGATAAATCCAGGTCATTCGGAAAACTTTTTGTGTTTGTGAACTTATGTTACAGTGTCGGTTATGTCCAGCGTCGGTAGTAATTATCTTAGCTAAGTTTTACAGTGATAGGCCTTCCAAGAATGATTGAATATTAAGATAGACTAAAATATTGCGCCAATCGACCTGAGAGCAGATGGCTGTGACGTCATAATAGTGAGAGAATGAGAGTGTAGAGAATAATTTTGAAGCAGAAGAGGAAGAAGCAAAGAAGTGGTGCGAAATAGTGATGTTAAACTAGACAGAATAGTACTGACTCTGCAGCCTCTCAAATTTGAACGTATATTCGGTTGCTAGCGTAGGAATTCCAACAACCCCCCTCCTTTGTAAAAGGGCATAAACATTAGTTAAAAGAGAGATTTGATTTCAACTGCTGGGATAAAATCCTTTTCAGGCCATTTTAGTAGAACATAATGTTTGTCCAAAAATAGTTGTGGTACCGCAGGCAGAGGTAGTCTACCAACTATTGAAAAAGTATGCACATAAATTTTTCGGAAAATTTAATATTCATCACTAGTGCGAAAAATACTATTACGACATCAGCGAAAAAGTGGATGCTCTCAAATCGACAAAGAGAACATTAACGGTCCGCGGAAGGCGCCACCTTTGTTTCGTTGCATCGTTGGGTTATTCAGCTCTTACTAGGGATTTCCCCGATTTGCGGGGAATTAGAGTTAGCGTGAGGAATCGGGGAATTTCAGTTTACGTGCAGAATCGGGCGATGAACTGCTTTTTGTAAGGTGTTAGGTGTTAACTTGTTTATTCGTTTTTGCTTCACTAATTTTATAATAAGGTAAAAAGTCGCATAAGAAATGCAACTGCAACTAAAAGTTCTGATTATGCAATCCTGCAATTATACAAATTACCGTTGATTTCGAAATTTCATTGTCGCATTTGCGTTCATATATCGAATAAACACACTTTTTTTGTGGAAGAAGACCGCAACACTTTCCGAAAAAAAAAATTTTAAACGAAAATTTTTAGCCACTTGAAACTTATACTATATAATCAAAATCTTTCTAGAAAAACTAATTAAAAAGCTCGAAATTTTTACGAAAGTTTGTACATTTTTTTTTTTAAATAAAAATCAAATTAATAACAAAAATAAATTATAATGATTGTAAAAACTTCGCGACTAAAATTTTTTCGACCACTGTATGTGTCTAAAAATTGTATGTAAATTTTTTTCTTTATATGTTAACTAACTTTATAAAAGTTTGGTTTGGTCTATGAATACACACATAGCTGAATTACATTTAAAAAAATAAACAGAGAGCAATATTTTAAAATACCCACATTTTTTTTTGTAAATAAAGAGATATCCATTGGTGGGGAATTTTACGAGATTTCCGGCAAAATCGGAGAATTTTCGAAAATGATTTCTATTTGGGTAGCTTATTTAGGCAACAGATGGAATCGAGGAGTTACAAGCAAAACGTGCATGTATAACTATAAATACATTCAAATTAAAAATACCTCTTAAGTTTTAGTGAATTAGAAAAATTCCAAAATCTCTATTATAAATTTATGCATAATGTTTTCAGAAACGTCCGCCGAAATCTTCATTTTATTATCGTTTCTGTTTAAACAAACTAACACCTCTCAATTATCCCACGTACATGCATATTTATGTATGCATGTAAATGTGGACGCTATTAACTTTGTCTTACCAAGTTAAGTTGAATTATTTATTTAGAGCACTGAAGCCTAAAGTTGTAAAAAATTATCAAAAATATGTGGGCGTAGCGGCTTTTAACACAACATCAATGAAGCTGAAACCAGTAGCTACATTTTATCTATTGATCTTGTCGCCAAGATTACCATACATTTGAGGTGATTAAGGGCAAATGAAAATTAACACTGCATTATCGTACGCCCACAAACGATATTACGCGTTTATATACGAGTATACCAAACAGCAAGCGATGCGTGGTAAAACGAAGTCCAACAACAAGCATACAACTTTTCCTACTACACGAACATGTTTCTGTCAATAACTGTCAATAGCTTTTTGTACCGCTTTACTAAATAAAGTATTTTAGTGAACGAAGACGAACGGAAGATTCCAACATTAAAGAACATACAGCTAAGTAGCATAAAATGAAATAAAGTCACATAAAAACAAATTTAAATAAAATAAAAAAAGGTAAAATACAAATAAAAGTTGAAGAATACAAAACTTGATAAGCTTAGTTTTTAGTTTTTTTAGTAGCATGTGAGGATTTTATAAAGGGCCTCTGATCAAAACTCCGCCAAATGTGTGTTGCCTTCTTCTAGCCAAGGCGTCAGATTCCATTGGAGTGGAAATAAGACAGAAACAGTCTGATCTTATTTATAACCTGCCCACTAATTTATCCTTTGGATAGTTACAGCTTCCTAACACTCTTGGGATTATAATTTTCAATAAGTTTTTTTATTTTTCCATATATCTCGCGGAAGCAAGGAAGGAATAACTGGATAGCTTTTGCACATATTGGCAGCCGGCAAGCTTCCTCGTTATCTTATATGCCCTAATGGCCCGCCACTTACATCAATTGTTCTGCATTGTTACCCTATAGGATATCCAATTTATTTTATTATTCTAACTGTCGTTGAAAATCACAAAGTGTTGGTCCTTTGTTGTCTCTAGAACTCAATCCGCGGCTACAAAGGGGTTGTGTCAAAGGATTCTTAAATGCAGAGGATTCATGGTAGCGTACAATGTTCTTCAGAACACGTCCTTCGTGCTTGGCTTTTTTTATCTCTGCAATATGTAATTCCTCGTAGGATCTTATATAATTCCAGTAAGCGAATAAATCACACTAGGTCCTGAGTTTTAACACCCTACTTCAGAATTTGATTGAAAAACACCCTTTATCTGAATTTGGTTGAAGAACAACCTATCTCAGCTAAAAATGCAATGAAAATGTGCTGAGATAGGGTATTTTTGAACCGAATTCTTAGTCAGGGCGTTCTTCAATAAAATTCTGAGATAAGGCGTTTTCGAACTGGTTGCCGACATAGGTCGACCTTCGACTCCGGTGTCGATATGCCGAAGTTCTTCTAGGAGTTAAACCTACAGTTATTTAAAGTAAAATTCCTCACGTCTCTCCTTCTAAGATAGATATGGAAATCGATTTCAAAATGGGAATTTAATGGAAAAAACCCAGCACGCCCTCTTTGTGCCCAATTAAGTAAAGTTAGGAAATGGAAAGTTCTACACATTTACTCGGAAAAATAGTCTTTAAAAATAAGTGCCGGCAGGAGCTACGTTCCTCTAACTGGGATTATACCTTTACAGAGAGAAAATAATAAATAACCGAGGCATTATAGCCAACTGAAAAATTTATAGTTCTAAATGAAAGTGGAAACATCCAAGAGTGCTGCCAAGTGTTTTAATCAAGATTTTAAAGTGGCTTTACTACTACCCCTGAGTATCGCATATCAAGCTGCTAACCACACAAAAAATAGCACTATGCAAAAAATATCTACTGTATGTAATGATTTAGTAATCTGTACTCTAAAAAATTTTAAATAACAGAAGGCATCTACCACACTTTTTGGGATTGGATTTTGTGTGAAAGAATGTAAAAAAAAAATGAAATGGAGCTCATAAAAAGGTCCACCTCAAAAGTCATAATTAATTATATGTCATTTCGTTAGAACACTGGTGAACAATAATGGATACTTACTTACAGGCATACTTACCTGTGCAACTACAATCACATTCGCCATACATGTGTGACTATCATCCCATATCGCTCGTGTCTCTCATTCGCTTTTTTATTGTTTTAAGCCGCTTTGCGCGGGTGGCTAAGAACCTCGTGTGCGTCTGTGTGCGTGTATGTGATCCCATGTTTTTCTTTCCTTCCCCAACTCAGCTTTGTAGTTTTGGTTTTTTTTGTACAAATGTCTACATACATATAAAATAACTGAAAAAACAGTCGAAATTTCGGTAAGTTCATACGTTAAAATAAATTTGTTGCCAGCACTGGTGCTGTTGTTGCTGTTGACTGCTGGTTGGTTGGTGATCACCCGCGGCAAACAAAAGCGCGACCAGGTAATTTGTTGCGTTTATGTTAATAAAACGCGCTGAGCCAACAATACAAAGCAGCTTTTGCCAGCCACCAAAGCTGGATACAGAAAACAGAAAAAAACAAGAAGTCAAATGACTTAATTAAGTGATATTTCATTCGGGTTGCGGTTAAGAACAAAACAAAAAAAAAAAACAAACCTATCAAGAGCACATGTTGAAGACAAGCTGTGAAATAAGTAGAGGTTTGCGATTCTGAGAAATTTTGCTTTTTGTTAATGGTTAAAAATAAAATAATATGCTTAAGAATGTTCCAGTTTCCATATACAAAACATATGCACACGCATTCTTTTTTTTTTTCTTTTGTAGATAAATGAGTGTTTTTAAAATATAGGGTGTCGTGTCATGAAATATCTTGGCTGACAAACAGCATGATATTTTTGATTGCAAACATGGTGAAAAAGTTCTTGGTTATTATTGTTATCAATCTTTCAGTAGAGGTTTGCGACGATGTCAAGTCTAACCGCGTGGGTTTTTTAAGGAAGCTTGTGCTTAGCCATACCCAGAAGCCCCCTTGACCGTCTGCGGGTCGGGAGTTTTGTCCAGCGCTCCCTGAGCTGACTCTAAGCACATTTGCCTAGCAGCGGTCCGTCCCTGTCCGAGATGATGACCTCCAGGGCACCCTGCCTAGCCAATTCATCAGCCCTGCAATGCCCAGTGATCAGCGTGATTTGGTATTCCCTGACCGATTTCGATCTTACCGTAAGCGATCCAAGCGCCCTGATTGCCGCTTGGCTATCAGAGTAGATGTTTCCCTTCTAATAGGCAAAAATCTGGCGCGTAGCCAATGGGCTGCTTCATTTATTGCGGTCCCCTCTGACTGAATGACGCTTCAGAAATTCGTCTGCCTAACCATGAGTTTTTTTGAGAGATTCAGATAGAAAACACCTTCTTCAACTGTACCATGCAGCTTCAGTCCATCCGTAAATATATTTATTGGACCTCTACTCCAACGGATGTCATTCGTCGCTTCAAAGGATGTGTGTGGAGACGGATACGTTCAGAGGCTGCAGTGCTCCACAGCAGGGGACGCATGTCAACTCTTGAGTGGCGCGCAAGTCAGAACAAAGTTGCAGGTGTCATCAGGCAGGGTAGGACTTGCATTTTACTCACGACACGTTAAAATATATTCGGGAGTTGCATCTAAACGAAGTGGAATTCGGATATAGCCATCTCCGGCATACACTGCAGAAATAGGTCACTGGTCCGGGCTTGAGCTCAATGCCGGTCCGAAGCGGAAGCCCGCGGGGCAACCCTGCTGCAAAGTGTTGCTTCAGGGCGGAGGCGAACAGCGATTGGTTAACTCGATATTATTTCCAGTCTGTAGAACTGGATGTTGTGAGAACAGATTACACATTGTATTCATTACTTTAAAGGTTGAAAATCAACGAGTAGTAAGTTCGATAAAGCGTTAATACCCAACTGTACACATTCCTTTTTTGTGCAAAGCTTTGCATAGGTTTGCGATTTTAAGCGATGAAATTGGACTACCTTCCAATTTACTTTTTCATTTATAAAATACTAGAGTAGCTAGTCTTACTGAGATTGACAGCAAGTTTACCGCACATCAATTTTATTCGACATTCTCTGTGGCTTCGCATACTATGAGTGTGTGAAAATTGGTGTTTCTTTAATGGACAGTCTGTTATGAAACGTTGGAAGAGATGATTCTTTGCTGATCTTTTCAGGGCAGACCGATACGACCATATTCCTACACCAAAAAACGCTTTGACTTCCAGAGGTACATTGAATACCCAGCATCTAAATTTTTGAATCAATCTACTTTTCCATGCAGCGTTCTAGTCCCTTTTTCATATGGGATCTCAAGCTGCATTGCATAGAGCTTTAAGCTTGCGCATAGTCAACATTTCCTCACTTGGTAATAAGGAACTTTCAGAAGTGCTCGGAAGCTCAAACTAGTTACTTTTGGAAGCGTATCGGTGCACGACTTGCATTACTTCGAGTCATGGCCTCTCTCAGGTGAGTCTCGTGTTCTCTGAAGACAAATTAAATCAGATTTGTTTTAGGGAAATATGTTTTGTCACAGTGTATAATAAGTACGAATGTACCTACATATACTTATTCATACATATGTAAATCAGCGAGGACTATACTATCCAAGTTAGAAAGGCACAACGCCATAATTTGCTTTACAAATTTTTGAACTCATGTTGCCAATTGTAACTTTCTACCGTGTAACTTGTGCAGCTAAATTGGCAGTTTCATGTGCATGCCACAATCACAAGTTGTCATACATACATATTTACATATGCATCAATGCAAATGTATCTGGAAACATACATATGTATGGATATGTGTTCCTACTGTCAAACATACATACATACATAATAACATATGTATGTATGTATATCAAATGTGAAAATGCAGTAAACATTTATTTGCGGTTGGTTGGTGAAAGTTGCACAGTGGCGACGTGCAACATTGCCACAGCCGAGCGCAAATCGACCGCAACGACATCATTTATTGTACTTCCTCTAAAAATATTTATTTATTCTACATTTACAAAAAAAAAAAACAAAAAAACAAATTCAACAATCAGTAAAAATCAACCGCTCAATGTGGTCAAAAGTTGTAAACAATGCTTGAAATACAAATGAAGAAGCAGAAGAAGAATTGATTCCACAAACTTTGTTCACGCTTATTATTTTGATTCGCTGCTCCTTTTGGTTACCTCTACTTTTACGCTTAACTTGACGAGCACTACCGTGGAATAGCTATTGCCAAAAATGGCATTTCGATCATTTGTGGCAACCTCAAATTGCCTTGAAAAAGGTAGGTTCATATGTTGTCATACCTGCCTGCATTGAACTGCATTCATAACCCAGCCAACCATAAGACTTTTAAAAAATGTATGAAATTCTGAAATCATTAAATGACTATATTCGTCTAGCGTAAGAAACACATTTACAGGGCGATTCTGGATAAGATAATGGAGTATTTTGTAAGACAATTGAAAGACAGAAAGTAAGAAAGTTTGAAAAACTTTGTTTATGTTGGCACGAAAGTCTTGCAAAAAAAAAACTCCGTTGCAAACTTTCATGACTCATTCCCAATTCGATTTGACAATTCATTGTGTTTTTCATTCATTTTCTTCCTTTCCCTGTTTTGATTTTTTCTATTCTCTCTTGCTCTGACAGCTGAGGTAATTCGCTCTCAAAATTTTGTATGGCGAATTATGTAATTCGAAGGGCGCCAATTACGAATGAAAGAGTCAATTACGAACGGGAGAGCGAAATACGTCCGGTGGGAACTTAGTATTAGATTATACTAATTTAAAAAGAAAAGTATTTATTTAAATTTCCCGAAATTTTTAGGAACCTAGTTTACTATTTTAAGTATCCACTATTTTTTCGTTTTATAATTTTCTTTTAATTTTTAAATTTTATTGTTTTAAAGATAAATATATTTTATTTAATATTATTTAATTTTTAAAAACTTATTTTATTCTTATTCTTATTATTTTAGTCTTTTGTTTTTATTGTTTTCAAAAGAAAAATATTTATTTTTTAATTTTATTTACTTTTTAGAAAACGTATTGCTAAATCACAAACACTATCACGCTAAGGCCTCCTCAGTAGGAGATCTTTGGAAAAGAAAAAAAAAGACAGAAAAGAACTTTCAAGATATATAATTGCCAGAACTAAAAATTGTCTTAGGAAAGGCTTTTGTCTTTCGAAGGACTGAGGTGACTTGAAAGACAGTTACCAGAACTGCCCTGTTGGGCTTGCGATGATGACAATTTTTTAAAAAATACAGGCATTTTTATGGAGTTCTAGGTAAGCAAAAGCTCAAGCAGACGGCAGCGTTAATCCAGATTAACTCGGAATTAACTGCAGTTAATCCGGATTAAGTCCGAGTTAATCCGGACTAACGCTGCCGTCTGTTTTAGCTTTAAGATTGCGTGTAACTGATCTGGTTTGATATACATCATCCAGCCAACTTTTGATTCAACTAGTCGCCTCTTAAGTTGCCTGTAAAATCGTTGCATGTAAACACCGCATACGAGAGATCTCAAGCACAAGTTAAACTTCGAAAAATTATCTCAGGACCACCTAAGTAAGATGAGTTTCGAAAGAAATGTAGGGTACGAGTCCATTGGCCTTTTCCCGCCTTCTTAAAACAAACTTCACACAGGGAGGACGAAGTTTCTAAATTTCTCCCTGGTACTTTCCAGGCGTCCATTTTAAAAGCGACTTTCACCTTCACAAATAGAGTAAATATCATCAATTCTTTTGAACTATACAAATAATATTCACTTTAGATATTAGAGAAAGCCATCCTCCCCTTATAGCGCGGAGGGCCTCGTGCATTAGATCATGGTAGAGGTCGCGGTTTTTATGGCCCCTAATAATAATAATAATAACTAACCTCGTAGGTAGGCATTTCTGCACTAAAAAAGCTTTCGGTTCAAAAAAAAACTGGCAGCCCTTCAGAAATGGCTGACCCACATACGGCAAGGAATGCTTACAAATGACGCACTAGCCGCAGTGAACCGCGAAACATTAAAAGTAAATGCATGAAATATACATATACATATTGTTTACAACTCCTACCAACTCCCCATTTTAATGGTTGTCTGCCCTAATTGGAGCTGTTTATGCAATAAAATGGAAAAGAAAAAAAAAAAGCAAACAAAGTTTTTAAGTGACTAGCCAAATGTGTGCAAACAAACTCAAAACCATTTGGACCGGAAAAGTTTAGTTATAAAATTTAATCTTTCGTTGTTGCAACATGCAGGTGAGTGAGTCACAAATGTATGAATGCACAACAACAAAACATATATTAATATTTTATACATACATAAGTAATAAATATATGCACATAAGAACATTGGCATCTACAGTCAGACTGACTGCAGTGGTTCGGTTCGGTTTGGTGGTGCCGTTGTACCGGTGAAGGAAGCAGTTACCGCTATTGCAAATGTCATCTTTCGTCAGCATAATCCCGGTGATTAGCATAAAAATTACCTTAAAGCCGCCAACTGTGCCGGCGTAAGCGCTGAAAAAAAATCGCAACCGAAACCGAAAAAAAATTCACTCACTGGACTCCTGTTGAAGTACGTTTTGCCATTGTGGCAGGTAGTAGTTACTGTTTCCTTCCTTTGAAGTGCCTTTGCTGTGCTGTTGCAAGCACTTTATTGTTATGACATTTGCCTTGCAAATTACCACTGCATAGCAGCGCATTTATTTTTTTTTTTGGTGTTGTTACTTTTTGGTCTCATACAATTTGAATAACGAGAAGGGAGTTGCGCGATCGGCCCTTCTTCCTCTAAGCGTTTGCATATTTTACGCATAAAAGCCAGGCTAAAATATGCTAACGCATTGCTGTTTTGCATTAAGAGAAAAAATGCAGAAAAAAAAAGTAAGTTAAATCGCTCATACATGCTTTAATATAGGTACATATACAGATATTCGTAACCGGGTCTGTCTGTCCAAATGTCCTTTGGCATGTGCGCAAAAAAACAGCAGCTTCGACAGTATTCGCATACAAACGGTTAGCGCGGCCAAATTAACCCATTTTTTGTATACCAATATTGCCCGAAAATCATCATATAAACTTACTGAGTTATTGCCGAAAATTCGCGGTACAAGCACGAAATTAATGAAGCTGTCGCGCCTACAGCCCTTTGTCTGTCTCCTTAAGAAGCAGCAGATCTTGTTTGAGAATTATATATTTCTCTTCGTCTGACAAATCTGTAGGCAAATGCTGCCAATGCCGCGTTGCAAAATTAAGTAACAAATTTGCTGAAATACATTTACTTATGTACGTATGAACATGTGAAGCTACATACATGTGTATACATATTTCATTCCCTCGTACACACACTCAGCTTATTTATGGCACCGCGTTCGCCCTTCATTATAAATCACTGCCTTTTCGGCGGTTCTAAATTGAGTGTTTGCCCTTTTTGGCAAGCCGAAAAATCGGTTAAGAAATACCCAAGCGAAAGCAATGATACATTTCTTATGCGCTTTCATTCACCCACCAATAAATCGTAGGTCTCTACAGCAGTGCAAGACTAGAAAGAAAAGAAAGAATTGAGAGTCCGAAAGACGTTAGTTCGAAGAGATTCAGATGAACAGATTCAACAGGTGGCTGGTTCCTGCGGTGGTCCAAAGTACACTTGAGATGTGCTGTTCAATATGTGGCTCCAAACCTGGTAAGTCCCCGACTGATCGGATTTTTACGGTATGTAAAATCTTTAAAAATAACTTGGACAACCAGATTGACACACACCAGAAACTGTCTCTTCAATGTAATGTCTAAATTTGGTAAACCCGTATTATCACCTTTTCTGTCTAGAATAATGTTGAGTGCAACCTTCAGCTTTGTTCGAATTGCGAAGGATCTATTCGCGCCGTATGAGACCATATTATGTTTTAGACAAAGCGGTTCACTGTCGGGCGACTTTTTCAATCTGATGCTCGATAGCATAGTACGATGACAGTAATACATAGTTTGACATCGTCTCGCTAAACACCAGGACCGTTAAGCGCTGGTTACACTTACCTTGAAGTGCAGAACATAGGCAAGCAGCCTCATGTGAAGCAGGGGTGTAATTATACTCCACATAGAGCGCATAATCTACCAGAATCAGCTGTTCAGTATAATCAGTTACTCTGTTTCAACAACACTCCAGGATTTGGTTAGGAAGACATAACCAAAGAGC
Organism: Rhagoletis pomonella; assembly: GCF_013731165.1. Lineage (NCBI taxonomy): Eukaryota > Metazoa > Arthropoda > Insecta > Diptera > Tephritidae > Rhagoletis > Rhagoletis pomonella. Next base: position 9,713 of record NW_023459204.1, on the reverse strand, counting down.
TCAAAATAAATGATTGTGACATCTCTCTTTGAAGGTGTCACATAGCGAAAAATCTAAATTCACCAGACTTTGCTGTTACGCCCTGCGTCGCGTAATCGCTTGCAGGCAAAACTCATTAAGTAGATTAGATATGTGACAGTACTCATGTTATGCGCTACAGTATAATGTATGTAAGTATAACTAGCGTTTTAGTACAGTACTTTATAGTAAATTAAAATCAGATAAAGTACTTCAAGGCACACACAAAAGGTCTTAGCATATCTGGAGCACGTTACTGTTGGCAATTATGACTTCGAAGTAGTGAAGAACTTCATCTAACTCAGCATAAATACCATGACAATAATGTCATGCTGGAGCTCAAGTGAAGAATACCAGTTGAAACCAAGTGCTGATTTGGGTTCCGTAAGCAATTAAATAGAAGAACTATTTCACGATGAACAAAAATCACGATTTAGCTGGCTTAGACATGTCGTAAGCATGTATGATGACGCTTTCGATTCGTTACCCATAGGACTGCAATGAAAGCAAAAACTTCCATGAACACAATGAATAAGAATAGATATGCAGTGCAGCTCTGCTAGCAATGTTCGAGCATGCAGCTATCATGGGGCTGCCAGACGTCCTGGTTTTCCAGCATTTGTCCTGATTTTGACAAATTGTCCTGGTGTCCTGGTCCACACTTAAATTTGCTCTGTTTTTTTTAAATTAAGGTCAATGCGGACACTCGACTAATTTTTAGCTGCTTTCTGACATTAGTAGTCGAAAGTCGAAACGGAACGGAAAAAGAGTTTCCAGAAAGGCTTTTGTAGGACGTACGTCAGAATAGAGATGGGCTTGGGACTAAATATTGAATCCCAATCTCGCCCATCCGAAATTCAATTTTTAATTTAAATGTGCGGCGGGTCCCGTGGGCCCGAAAACTATCACTATAAAAAATTCACATGTCTTTCAAATAAATTTGAAATAATAATGAAATATTATTTTATTATTTTGTTCTGCTTTGCAGTTCCTTTTCGTCTCAATAAAACATAAAAAAGTACGTATTTCATACATCGTTTTTAACGAAGATTTTCTGAGTTTGCGAAGGTTGCGGTTTTATCGGGAGTGCTAAATAATATAAAAATATTGTAAATAGGAAACCCCTTTCTTGGAAGCATGCAGGGAAGCACTTTTTTTGAGTTCTTATTGGGTAAGTCTTTTAGCAAAGCTTCACTCAAGACCACGTTAAAGGCGTCAACCATTTTAAAAATTTGTTCTTTTATGATTTAAAAAACAATTCAGAACTTGAGCATTTCATCATCATCAATCACTGTGCTCTACGGATTGTGCCACAAAACTAAATTGCTTATAAAATCGGAAATTACTTCAAAAATAATGCAGCGCCAGAACCAAAGCAACTGTACTTATACTTGTATCTTTGTTATTTATTTGGATCATGATAAGTGTCCTGGTCGATGGGTTCAGGATTATGGCAGCCCTAAGCTATCATTATATGCATACAAATTGTTACTGGGAGACCTATTGCCTTTTACTGCTCAATTCGAAATCCTCTCTTACCTCAAAGCCAACCTCACTAATCGAGATAAGCTAAAGATATGGGGCAATGACGTCAGCAACAAAGAAAACTTTCTCAGAAAACTACATATATGTACATACATACGTATGTTTGTACATAAATTAGTGCAGATTAGGTAGCGCAAAAAAGGTTACGACAAACAAAGTAACTGTTCTTTAATAATAGTCTTTGCCCTTTTGAGTAATGCTTGCGAAACATGCAAATTATAAGTTTACGCGAAATGTAAGACAGCGTTTTGGCAAAAAGATTACATTTTAATTATTCGGCGGTCATTAAGTTCGCTTTTATTTGCATGTATATGTATATGTATATGTATGGATACTTCATAACGTTCTGGTAATAAAAATTGAGCAAGATTTAATAGAAAATACTACGTTAAAATGGTGATGACTCTTTTAGGGATAAAACTTTCTTTATTGTGTTCATACTACTTAGCATGTATGCATGTATGTATGTATCATACAAGGTCTTTTTGTTTATAAAAATTACTTCAAAATATATTAGAATCTATCGCAGACAGCCACGGAATGTCGCCTAATGCCACTTGAGAACCGCCTTCATATCGGTACAGTCATATTCTGGGTTACAGACGTACTACCATCCTCAGTAAGCAGTTTTCGCTTGGTTGCTTTCATCTAGACTGGAGAACACTCAAACGGGCTTTTCCAGAAGGCAATTCTACGAAGCAAAAGTACCTTATAACCAGACATCTGTCAAAAGTTCAAAACTAGGACTATAGATCTGAAGTTGACATAAAAGCGTTGGGTTCGACTGGAGAAAACTTTAAGAAAGTACCATTTGAGACGTTTATCAAGTATAAGTCAATCCATCGAGCAATTTCTCAAATTAAATAAAATTAAATTCCGGAACTGCATTCGGGTCACACCGTGAAATGTTTTTGAGTAACATTGGACCGCAACACAATTTTTACTTGTAATATAAACATTTCTAAAATGAATGTATTTTTTGATTGTTCTTTGTATTTTCTGTCTTTTTTAGTGCCTTATTTTGCTCTTTTTGCAATACCTACTCAAGTAGCACACTGGTGTATAACTTGGTGTAAATTTGTGAATTTTGGTGCATTTAATCAGATTTATACCGAAATTCGTAAATCTACACCAATTTATGCACCAGTGTGCTACTTGAGTAGTGCCTTTTCCTGCCTTTTTCGCTATTTTGTTTTGTCTTTTTTTGCCTTTTTTGCAATACCAAGTGCCTTTTCCTGCCTTTTTCGCTATTTTATTTTGCCTTTTCCAGCCTATTTCGCTATTTTATTTTGCCTTTTTTATAGGTTTTTAGGTCCTAAAAATCCATTCCCTGGTTATAAGATTTTAGGTATTCTTTGAGACTTATTCATTTTATGTGAAATTTTGGACGTAGAAAATTTGCGAATCAATGAAAAAAAACAGATCTTGTATCAAAATATAATTTTTTAGAAGAACTTTTCACTAAAAGCTAGCTATATGTATTTTCCTAAGTAATTCGGGACTAAAAAGTTCCACGAATTATTTAAGAGCAAATTTCTTTAAAGAAATAAGATTGCACTTGCAAAACCTTGCACTTTTAAAAACATTAAGATTAGAAGAAACATTTACCAAAGTCTTACTTTCTGAGTGCAAGTGAATATATGTAAGTAGCAGATTGATGAATCACTTACTTTCATTAAGTTAATAGGAGAAGACGCATAAACATTGCAAAATAAGCAAACAACTCTCTCACTTTCGCACTCACTCTAAATACTTAAGGCACAACAAGTCGTGTTAGACGCATAAATGCAATATTTGCATGCAACAACAAAACTACTTAAGTACTTGCCACACTAGTATTTGCAACATGCCATCAAGCAAACAACACTTGAAAGTAATGATTGAGGCGAGGATGGCAAATTTCGATCGATAGCTTTGGGTGCGTCAAAACGATGAGTGTTGTGGTGGATTAGCACATCAAACAGGCCTAAATACATACATACATACACGCAGGCGCACATAAATAACTACATATCAATAAATGTGTGCATTTAAACCAGTTATGCAGCTAGTAGATAAATACCTGAGTGCATGCATACATATATATCTACTAAATATATTTGAGTACATACATATATGTACAATTTCTTGTTTGCGGTTGTGCGTCTTCGTGTTTTGGGTATTACTTGCAGCTTAAGTGATGTACGCTTGTACGCGGTCTCTGCCCCTGCCCCTGCCACCTGTCTTCTGGCACTTTTGGCTCTCAATCTCAGCCATTGTCTGTGTCTAGTTGTGGTCAACGTGATTTCCTTCACTACCTAATTGAGTGATTAGCATTTAACTTTTGCACTTATGGTATACATTGTATTATTCAAATCATCATTTATTATTGTGCAGCTTTAATTTATGTTGCCGTTGCTGTTGCTGTTGCTGTTGTTGCACTTGCATAAATACTTCAAGTAAACAGTGCGAGTATTTGCCATGTTGTTGAGTTGACTCGGCTGGCATCAATTGTGTTGAGTTGAGTTAAGCTGAAAGCATGCAAAAGATGGATATGCCAATTATATGTTGTATATAAATACTTAATGGTCAGCCTGACTAATAGGCTTGTCAAAGCACTGTCGTGCAACAACAAGAGTTGAAAAGATGAAGATGTCATGTCACGAATGCAAGCGGCGAAGACTGAGGTGTGTCAGTTTTGACACAACAACAGCGGTAGACGGGCGTTCGTGTGTGTGTGTATGGGTGTGGGTGTAGGTGACTATGTAAATCAAAATTTAATTAGATATGCTTCGAGCTATACTATGTATATGTGTGAGCATATAGATGCATCATACATATTATGCCCCGAGGAAACAAAATTTCATTAGCATTACGATGACAAACGCAGAGATCATTACGAAAGGCGTGTTGTCGAAAATCACGTCTCACAATTAAGGTCCATTTAAATTGAATTTGATTTCTATATTTCGTTAAATTTAATATAAAGTTTAAGCACTCTTCCAAAAAAAAAAAATCGTTTGAATATTTCACTAAAGTAACTGATTAAATTTAATAACACTTTTCAACAGATGGTAACCCCTTTTAAAATAGTTTCGAAATAGAGCTTTTTCAAACATCTTTCATTTTACTTTAAATAATTTTTAACGTTTTTTTTATCTTATTTATTTAATTTAAATTCACTTGCATTTAAATTTAAAATTTTTTTCGAATCAAAGCTATCTTATACCTATTTCGATCGAAATGCAATAATTTTACGAAAACAGAACAATACTCTGCAATAACAACCCCTACCGTGGATAAGTACACTGAGTTACTAGAGTTTCGCGCAGTAATCTCTCAATCCTACAAAAAATCGGTGCGAAAAAAACATTGTTCTGAATCAGGGACCGAAACATAACAGTTATTGATGAAAACTGTCATTGAAAAATTCACTATGAAGAAAATGTTCTACAACTAAGTGATATATACCAATCGATTTCTTTTTTCACCGAGAATCAAATTCAAAAATAAATTTTTATTTGCATTTTTTATTTTATTAATTTTTATTTTAATAATCCAAAATAACAATTATTTTTGAATTTTATCTAAATAATCTGCAAATAACAGTTATTTTTGATTTTTATATTCTATGTCTTGGGTAACAGTTATCGAAGACTTTTATTTATAAAATTCATCAATAACAACGAGTCCGTGACTTTTACTCTTAAAAGTCATACGTATAAAAGTCATGTATCATTTTTCGCAGTTAAGAAGCTGTTGGAGAACAAAAGTTTCTTACGACTTTTACAAATGACTTTTATAAGTATGACTTAAAAAATAAAAGTCAGTGACTGATTTATATTGATGACTTTTGAAATTAAAAGTCACTGACTGATTTTTATTGATGACTTGTATAAATAACAGTCTTCGAAAACTCTTATCTAAAACATATAATTCAAAAATCAAAAATAACTGTTATTTGCAGATTATTTAGATAAAAATCAAAAATAATTGTTATTTTGGATTTATAAGATATATAAACCAGAAATAACTGTTATTTGAGGAGTATTTACATAAAAGTCAAGAAATAGCTGTTAAAGAGCGATTTTTTTAATAAAAGTTGTAACTCTTACGGTCCCTGTTTTCAATACGTACATATAACAAATAAAACCGCCTTGTTTTCTTTATTAAATAAGCAAGTATGTGTTTGAGAATCAACATCGCCACCTCAGCAAAAACGTTAAACGCTCTGCAATGAAATAAAGAAATCCATCGTCAAAAGTCGGCAACATCCCCATAAAGCACAGTGAAAGAGGAAACGCTTGATTTTCCTGGCGAGCACATTTGGCGCTCGGATATTAAAAGAACACATACATACATACATACATATGCTTGTGTGTGTTTTTGATGGTGTGTCGAAAAAGTAATTTCGTTTGATTTACGACAAAACGGGTTAATAAGTGCGAGTAAATACTGGCAACTGTGCTCCTGCATACCTACGCACATACATGCATACATATGTACGTACATATATCTATCTGCATATCCACCCAAACAAACGTCCGCACAAATGAATGACTGCACATCAATATCGCCGCGAATAAACGCAACCGTGCGAGGTACCCAGGCTCTGCTGCGGCCGTCGTGGTTAAAGTTGCTGCTGCACATTCATATAAAAATTGGCCATAAAACGTGGGGCACATTTGGGCCAACCAATCAAATGCAACGTACGAGCTAGTGCGCCAAGCTTTTCAGCTGCGCCAAATTTCTGCGATTCCGTTTTTCATACAAGAATATTGGCACTTTTCCGGCGTTTATGTGTACATATGTACGTACGTACATACATATGTAGGTGTTCGTACGTACCTACTCGTAAAAGTAAAAGCGCTCATGGCCGGCTGCAAGTCGAAGCGTTCAATGCTTTTCATTTAGATTTTTTTTCTACATACATACATATCAAGGTATTCATAAAACTTGCGCGAGTGTGGCACGGTTGGCCTTTGCCGCAGCAATCTAGTACGAGTAAATGAAGCTATTCGTTTCACTATAGTATTTCCTGCGCTCCATTTGGGGAAAAGGTAATTTCTCTGAAAGATGTCGTTGGTAATAAAAAGGTGAAATATTAGTGCCGCTTGCATATGGGAGCATGTAGAGAGAGGGTGGTGCCTTGGTCATAAGAATTTTTGAAGCACATTTGAGGTTTGCTAAATTTTTTTTAAGTATCTTTAGAGAGTTAAATTAAAGTTTATGTTTAATAAAAACTTAACTCAATGCGGTTGCTTTTTGTGCTCTTTGGCTTAGTGAAATTGAGTAGTCATTTCAAAACATTATTTGATGCCTTTAAAAATAAAACACATAGGATACATATGTACATACATTGCGATAGCGATGTGAAAATTGTCGCTAACCCGCTTGAGAATAGCTCCACAGGGAAGCTACTAACAGCAGATGGACTTATGTAAAAGAATGACACTCTGCATGAGCACTGTTACTCGATGAACGGACTTAAAGCTTGCTGGACAAGTTAGACATCGACTCACTGGAATAACTGTCTGGTTGCGACATAAAATCACTATAATTTAAAAACATCTGGAATAGATATTTAGCTAATTTATCTCCTACTCGTTTCACCAAGAACTGTTTTGAATGAAATAACTACCCTTTTCACTTTACAAAAATATAAAAACATCGAAATTTATTTTTAATCTTCTCAAATTTAATTTAAATTTTATTAGCAATCTCTTCAACAAATGGTGGTTAAACAAAATAGCGAAAAATTTATTCATATATTTAAAACGAAAAGTACTGTTTTAAAATAAAAATTCTTAAATTTTACAAGAGTAAGTCAAAAATTTGGCAACTTTCACAATGTCGTGAAACTAGGGAATATATTTAGTAAGGAAATTTTCTTTTATTTTTCTATGCATATCGTGTTAAAACAAAAAAAAAAATTTAAAAAGTTACAATAAATATTTTTTTAAGTTACAGCAGTTATTACAAATTTCAGTGTTGCTCAAAATTCCTGCCAAATTCCCTGACAGATATGGTTTCATTGGTAGGATATATTAAAAAACAAACGAAAAATAGTTATGTATGTACGTCAATACGGTGGTTGGTCTTACAGCACTTCTCACTGCACACGTTTGCTCGCTACCGTAATTAACTCTTTGCAGACTCGGTAAAAGCTATTCATAGTAGGAAATTTATTGGCGCTTAAACGAAATCTTTGTTTTAATTTAAAGATTTTGTCGTAGTCTGAGACATGATAAAAATATCGTAAGGTAGAACCGCTGAGAGTCACTTATAAGATTCTTGACGTTTCCAAGCAATTTAATTTTTAAATTTACTCACAAACTCACACACACATTTTCATTTTCAATCTCAAGCAACAACAATTTCGAACAATTTCAATTTTTTATTTTCACTTTTATATGATTTTAAAATGTTGGCAAACTTCAAAAAAAAAAATCATGGCCGACAAATTGAGAGAACGGTTATACCTTGCTATGTTTTTATCATGGTCTGAGAGACCAACAACAGTATTTAAGGCTTAAATTGGACCATTGGTCTGGTACTCGATATTGAAAATTTACTATGTGGAAAATCAGAGCAGCTACTCAAATCGAATTCGAAAAATTTACAAAAAAAAACAAGGAGAAAGTCCTTTCCATTCCTTTTTATTGGGTTCTATAATTCAGTTGGATATCATTTTCTGTGAGAACACTCACAAATACACATCGGTGCGGTGCGGTGTGACATATTAATTAACCTGTTGCTCTAAAGCCTCTTGGAGCTTCCTTAACTCTGACATCCCACAGCACACTTTTTTTTTAATTCTTGCCGGAACTGTAATTATCATTTTCCTCTTATTCCAACAATGCGCTTTCAGTGTTCATTTCCGTTTCCGAAAAAACCTTCTTCCTCAATCTAGTATCTCCTTAATTTATGAGTAAACATTTGCTACAAAGCGACAAAGGTATTTTTCTACATAGTGGGGAACAAGCGCTACAGTGCAAAGAGTATTTGGGAAACGGAAGTACGTATGTATGTGTTTGTTATGTTTTAAATATATATACATTTTATTATTTTCCACTCGGAGATGAGTAATCTGTCGGTGAAAAGTAAGAGTGAGTACCACTCTGTGGCGATGAATGCAAAACATTTACAGCGAAGGAAGCCGGGAATTTGGTTTTCGCATTTAATACGTGTTTGTATTAAGCATTAAAAAACGATTTTTTTTATACCCGAGCGCACTTTTGTTCACATAACTTTGTTCAGATAACGGTTGTTTGTAACAGGCAAAACGAATCGAGATAGATATAGACAAATGTATACATGAATGATCAGAATGAAAAGAGAAATCGATTAAGCGGTGTCTGTCTGTCCGTCCGTCCGTCCGTCCGTCTGTGCACACGATAACTCGAGTAAAATTTGAGATATCTTAACGAAACTTGGTACGTGGACTTCTTTTGGGCATGGGACGGATGGTATTGAAAATGGGCGAAATCGGACAATAACCACGCCTACCTCCCATATAACGGTAATTTTCAGAAATACGAAAAGTGCGATATTTTAGTAACCACTGAAGATAATTCACTCAAAATTAATATTTACAGTCATTTTTAGACGAAAAATAGGAACATAATACATTTTTGGAAAATGGGTGTAGCCACGCCCACATATGATTCCATGTGTATATCTTGGCAACCGCTGCACCGATTTCTCCCGAAATTGGCACAGTTGATACAGCATACCACATGGCCGAAATTTTTTAAAATCGGACAATAACCACGCCCACATCCCATATAACGGTAATTTCGAGAAATACAAAATCTTTGATAAATCAGTAAATATTGAAGCTAATTTATTCAAAATTGATGATTGCAACAATTCTTTACCAAGAAATACGTTTATGACAAAATTTTGGAAAAAGGGCGTAGCACCGCCCACTTGTGATCACATATATGTATCTCGGTAACCGTTCTATCAATTTTTACCAAACTCGGTATGATTATTGTGCTTGCCACATCAAAGCAAAACGTTGAAAATTATTGAAATCGAACTAAACTTGAGGCCGCTTTTCATGTAACGGTAAATTTCAGAAATGCTTGAAATTTCTATATTTCGAAATTTAAGGACGCTAATTTACTCAGCTACTCGGCCGCTTTGGTGTAGTGGTAAGCAGTGCG
>NW_023459203.1:42636-69626 GCF_013731165.1 Rhagoletis pomonella | reverse complement strand
TATACTTGCAATAGTGTGGAAAATTATTGTTGCTACGATGTGTTTTTGCTTTAAGATATTATCACAAGTTTACTTTAATTATGCTTAATTCTTACTACTTGTGAGTAGACTATGTTGTCCCGGTGCTTCCGGTGAGCAGATTTAAAACAAAGTTCCGTTTTCATTGAAAACCGCCTCCATGACTGATAGCAAGAAGACTTATTCCTACGAGAAGATCATTTTCAAGCAACTCACAAATTTTCTGCGCTTACTGTAGGCGCTTTCACCCATCCAGCGTGGGGTAAGCAGAGGCAACCCCAAAGATTGGGATGAATAATTTCCCTTAGACAGATTCTGTCCTACTCAGCACCTAACTAGGAAGCGGCTATACCCATACAGCTTCCCTCAATTGTTGTAGGCTCACTTGTGCTCTCTGGCAGTATTAGGAACATGAGCGTGGTGTTCGATTGGAAGGATCTCGTAGGAGAAAAAGAGTGGCTAGTTTTTAAAGTATTCAAATTCAAAATGATTTCAATACCATTGTATGGAGTCCTTATCTGGTGGCTGCCTTTGCTGGAATCAGTGATGCACTACAGATCGTTTAAAGATATATACCAAATATGTTACTCATAGATATTGTAGGTAAAGTTAACGCAGTCCATTCCTTAATTAGTTTGAGTTGCTCTTAGTTCTTCATGATTCTTTTTGCAAATTCGTATTAATAGTTGATTAAACGGATAGTCTCCTACCGGGTGTGATCCTTCAAATCTTTTTTTTCCACCCTTAAGCTCAAATTGTCACTTCCGTCGACTAGATACCGCTACACAGAGCACCAGCAACATTGAAAGGGACTGCATGGTTGATAAGTTGACCAAGCGTAGCACGCTCGATGTCGCTTTTGGAAGCAGGGAAGTTGTAGTTATTTGGAAATTCACAACCTGCTCTGGACGAAAGCCAAAAAGTTGGTATTTTTGGTCTTTGGTGGATCGTCCACCGATAACCGACGGCACTGGACAGTCTGCGTTGAAAGGAGCCGTTTATACTGGGTAAGCGGCAAGCCTAAATCCCCCTACGAGTCTTGACTGGGCATTGCCCAATAGGAGGCTATTCGGTAAGGATTAAGAAGCCATTTTTTTTTTGAAGGAATGGCAATGTTAACAATCATAACTGTCATTTAGATATTTAACGGAACCAAACACTACGATGCTGAATGGGAAACAAAATGGAATCACAAAAAGTGAATGTTAGGTGCGGATTTTGGGCCGGTGAACAGAGTGAAAATTTCGACAATTTCTCTCTTTTTATACTTCGAATGGATTTTAGAACAGTTTGTCATCCTATTGCGTCGTCTCTCAAAATTGATGAAGAGGTTCTGAAACGCCCTTACTTCGGACTATTTGGGTCAAAAGGCATAGGGTGTTTATTTCTGGAGGGCCAGTTATTAACGCTTTATTTTTTTGGTTTAACTTGAGGTCGTCTATACAGCGAGTCGAAGCCCATAGGTCTAGTTTAGTCGCATGAAACTTCATTTCGAATTATACCAGGCTTAAACTTGCTTTTCATAAAACCAGTTTTCTGCTGATATTGAATTATCTTTCAGTCCCAGCAGTTTGTCACTTCATTTGATCTATGGTCTTCATATAGGCTATTGAGCTGCTCTTTTTTTTTTTTGCGCAACAGATGATATTCAAACCTTTGTATCATCCTGTTTGTTTGAAGCTTTCCATATTATTTGCTTTATAGCATCGTTGCCTTCCTTTCTGTTGCCTGACTTTGTGGTTTTAAGAAGACAGCTTTGAAAAGGTTTCAATTTAGTGTTGTATTCTCAATGCTGGTATTAAGTAATCTTGATACGCTTAATTGCTTGCGACGCATCCGCTACGCTCTCACACAGATGTGAAAGTGTATTTGTTCGCAACATAAAACAAAGTATGAGACTCGCAGTCTCACAGTCTCGCAGTCTGAGATCAAATGCTCTGCTACACGCTCCAAGAATACGCTATCCAATGAAGCCGAAACGATCTGCAAACTGTGGTGGGATCGCCAGCTTTAAGCCATATAATTAAGCGCCAATGAATGTTACGACACCGTAACTGCCGTCGAGTTGAGGCATCAACAACAACAACAACAAACAACAACAACAACAAGCCACATTGATGCGTCTTTTTGAGAAGCCCTGCAAATGCGGCTCTGGCGGCTGGCGGCGCTTGAATCGAATCAAAATGTTGCATGCAGAACGAATGGGTTGCGGCGAGTGGCAGAAACTGGTTGGCATTGCCAAATCAGATATTGTCATTTGTTTAATCCCTCGATTTACTTGTTCACCTTTTTGTTTGCTTGATTTTCTTCTACATATGCCGGCCTTTGAGCGGTTTTTGTCTGCTTTGCGAAATTGCGATTTTTGTTTGTTTTTTTTTTCGGCTGGGGAATTCGTGTGAATTCGTAAATTGTGTGTACGTACGCAGCTTTTAGTGCAAATTGAATGGAACGTTGAAATAATTTTTGTTTTCTGTTTGCGCGAGTTGATTTTTCCACTGCTTCTGCTTTTCGTCGTGATAACATCGCAATTTCGGCGCTTGTTTATGGCGAATTTTTTGCGAGCGGTTTTTTGTTCTGCACATTTTTTTTTGTTTTTATTGTCCTTTGCGCCAACATTCGGCATTAAATATATTTAAATTTATATGTATAAAATTTTATGTGTTTTTCACATTATTTTTTAACATTATCTCTGACGCCAGGCGTTTGAGAAATTCTACACATTTGCTCATTTTGTGAAATAAGAAAAAGAGGGGAAAAAACGGAATAATTCATTTAAACTTTTTCTTGCAAATGAAATGAAGCACTACGCGATCGTATTTTATTGATAAGCTCAAATTGTGGCCGAATTCGAATTTGTGGATGTAAAAACAAATTAATTTTTTAAAGCTTTTGTTCAACTTAAGTATATAGTACAATGTGAAAGTACCCGCAGGGTTTTAACGAAATTACCGCGTGAACAATAATAAACTTTTATGGTAATTGAATTCAACATCGCTGATTCTCGTCAGGACTTATCGAGCACTGCAGGTGATATGTTTTTTTTTGTGGTTAACCAGAATACTACCACCGTTAGTCGTGTTAACGGTTTTGCATTTCCAAGGGGTTTAAGAAATGTCCATTTGAATAAATTACACGTTGCATGCAAAATTAATCGACTTCATTAATCTATATTCATACATACATACGTGTGTAACTCTTATAAAATGATAGCCTTTTTGGTTGTTCGCACTTAACTCCAAAAACTAGTGGATATTTAGATTGCAGTCAAAGTTTTGGAGATTAAGCCTTGCATATCTGAAGAATTTTGAATCGTCATTCCACCAGTAAATTTATAAATTATTGATAGTTTTGTTTTCGATTGTTTTGAAAACTTTGGCGTGTAATGCCGCGTATGCGCAAAATTCAATACCGCGTAGAGCTGACTGAGAAAAAAATTATTTTCGGTACCCTGTCTCAGTGCTGGCCTACTTCATAAATTTAATGGTCAATAATTCTAGTAGAAGCTCATATTTAATAAGTTCAATTAGAAAACCATTAGAAGAAAGCAAGTTTACTAGTGGTCGCCCTTTTGAAATTCAACCACTAAAATTAAGGGGAGTTGATGTGAGTTGAGCTGTGTTAAAGCGAAGTGAAGTGAGTTCAGGTGAAGTGAGTTTAGATAAATTAAGGTGAATTCGGGTGAGTTGAGCTAAGGTGAGATAGTAGAGGTGAGTTTAGGTAAGTTGAGGTGTAATAACTTTAGCTGGTTTGAGTTGAGGATAGTTGAAGTGAGCTCTGGTGAATTGATTTGAGATGAAATGAGATGAATTTGAGATGAGGTTGTGCGGGTGGTTGAGGTGAGATGAGGGGAGTTGAGGTGATTTGAAGTGAGCTGTGGTAAGTGGAGAAGGAATGCGCTGAACAACACAATATGACAAAACATAACATAACAAAATGTAACATAACAAAACATAACATAACACAACATAGCACAGCAGAAAAAAACATGAAATACCATAACATAACATACCTGATTTTTCAGTTTTATCTTTTTCTTTGTCTCTATATTTAACTCTATCACTTTCTGTATCTTTATCGATTTTTATCTTTATTTTTATTTTTGTCTTTGTGTATACCTTTATACATATGTATTTTTCTTTTAATTTTTTTTTTCTACCTTTTCTACAACATTTTATACCAAAAATCAACGGTAGGCTTTAAACTTGCACTTTGTTATACTAAAATTAAAAACTGAATATTAAAAATATTTCTAAGAAATTTAACTAAAAAGTTCGAAATTGTTACGAAGGTTTGTTTATTTTTGCTTTAATGTTGCACAAAGATTGAAACCTGGATTTATGTTCATGGTGTTTGATATTACATACGCCACGAGTTTTAAGGCAATCAATTGTGTTCGCTTAATTCAAGGACTGTGATCGCTTTTACACCATTTTGCTCCTTCGCCTGAGTACGTCACTTAATATTCATAGACTTTCTGTAGCAGACACTATTATTCTGTTGAAATACGATTTCTAACCTTTGAATAACATTGAACTCTAATGCATAGTATTAGTATGTGTGTGTATGTGGTGATGCCACGAACTATTATCCTTCTATTAAAGAGAACATTTTATGTACATACATACATACATATATATGCACATGTTTCTGTAAAAAGCGAAATTTTTTCATGTCCAACTTACCCATTTGTTCGTCGCGCTCATCAATATTAATTGAAACTGTCGAGTAAGTGAATAATATATGAATTTGAAAAGTTTGAGTGACAGAAACAAGGACGACGCAAAAAGCAAAGTATATTAGCAAGGACACGCAATCTATATACTACACACTTACATATGTATGTATATGTATGTATGTATGTAATGCACACATTCAATATCCACTTATGAAGTCATATGAGTGATCACATGTGTACATCCATACATATCCCGGCAGGGAAACCGCAAACAAGTTAAACAAATTTGTGGTTCAGTATTGGTTCTTTATCGTCAAAAATATAGTCAGTTCCATAGTAAGTTCTACAGATTCCCACCAGTTCAAAACCGGCAAAATGTAGTATTTTTACAGAGCTATTGTATTATCCTTTTTTAAAATGCAGATCGCTAGCTTAGAGTAAAAAATTGATAAATCCGCTTTTTCTAAAACATTTTATTTTGATGCAAGAAGCAAGAACAACTGAAAATGCATCGTTTTCTGACATATTGAACTACCTATTTTATTTGTAATCGTTTCTATTCACTTATGCGCAAATTTTCTAGGTCCAAAATTTTCACAGAAAATGTGATAAGCCCTAAACTTATCCTCGTCAATACAAACCTACATACATATAAGATGACGAATTAAGAACTGTTTGAGAACTATAGAAAAAGGGATGCGCCATCGAAACTTCGTAGGACATCGCAATGTTAAGTTCGCCAGTTGCTTGCATGCAAAATTGAATTAGCGCATTCCAGTCATTGTACTAGATTCTTTAGTACCAAACCAGTTCGGCACCAGTGCGTTTTTCGCACAGGGTTATAACCAGAATAATACCTACATACTTATATACATACAATGTATACATGTGTGTTTATTAAATCATGTCGAAAAATTGAAGCGAAAATAAGATAAAATATTTCTATTGGTGTCAAGCGTGTGCCACATAAAAAATGCTAATAGAAAGATTGATGATAAATGGAGTGGCAAAATGAAATGTTTGAAAGCAAAATTAAATTATTTCAAATATCATATGTTGACTAAGTTTTCTGTTCGTTCTAAAGAAAGCAAAAAAAATTTACTTTCTAAGAGCGTAAAATAAAATTCGGCATGCTTTTTTTCATGTCTTCCAAACAAATTTTTTGTATCTGCAGTGGATTGTTTAAGAGTCAATCCTTCGCCTCATTGTCGCCAAATATGCATTTAGTTTGCTTTTTATAAAAATAAATTAACTCAAATCAAATCTCGCTTTCAACAAACATAAGTATATAGATTCTTATAGAATTTAGTCATCTTAATAGAGAAAGCAATTTTAAGTCTCAGATGTTAACGTAAATCTGTAGAGACCTACATAGATGAGAGGAGCCCATTGTTATTTGCAGTAGCAGTTAGGCCGCGCTAAAAGCCTATGGGAATTCAAAAACACTAACGGGATGTTACAAAAGAGATTCACGAAGTTAATGACTCCTCCAAGGACAAGTTTATTAGGTTTCTGTGGGGCTTCAGGGCTAGACGAAGTCTAGTGCCGAGTTTTAAGTTCACAATAGACCCATGGAAGTAGACATACGGTCATCCCAAAACTTAACGTTAAATCATAATCGGCAATAGATCAGAGATGTTAAAGGCTGAAAATCAAGGTACTTAAATTTTGTTGGTCCAGGAAATCTCTTGCAGTTACCTTTTTTAGAAAAGCATTGTTAAACCGAAAACTTCGAACAAATTTTCTATAGAGACTCCATTTGGTTTGGAGAAAAGGATGAGATAGATGTACATAAGTTCTCAAGATTTAGGGAAATGCTGAACTTAGCAAATGTGTGGTTTCCTATTATCTTTAAAAATAACACAATTGGAAAAGGGCTCTTATATTACGGGAATCAACATTTTGGAAGCAGGCTCAATGCGGACAGATGTTTAGCGAACTTAAAAGAGGATCGCATAACGAGGTCAAGATGAGGGCACTTGCCACATTACGTCTTTAAAAACTCTTTTACGGTTTCCAAAAGAAACGAATGGGACGCTTAGCTACCGACGTGAAATTATATTATTACTTCCTACACCAATGGTAGAAAGATGTAAATAAAAATTTATTCGGAGATCGTACAGATTTTCAAGAGCAAAGCCTGCTTTTCTTATGCAGAAAAGTGAGTCTTCATAAGGGAAGATCAGGTTATTCGTTTGACAAATAAGCGGCACTGATGGCGCTAGAATGCAAATATTTAAT
Source organism: Rhagoletis pomonella (assembly GCF_013731165.1). Classification (NCBI taxonomy): domain Eukaryota; kingdom Metazoa; phylum Arthropoda; class Insecta; order Diptera; family Tephritidae; genus Rhagoletis; species Rhagoletis pomonella. The sequence continues at coordinate 62,692 of NW_023459203.1, read as the reverse complement.
TCAGGAAACGCTGCACTACTGAGTTACGTCAAAACTCCTCTCTTCTATATTCCTGGATATAAAGTTTAGAAGGGAAGGAAATTCCCGATGAATCAGTTAAGCAAGATTCGGAAATGCAGACCAGCTGTGACCTAAACAGCCGTAAAAATAACCTTTTCAATCATCCGAAACGAAAAGGCTGAAGTCTCTTGGTCTTTAGATTAGGTTTACCAAGAATCAAAATGAAGTTGAGATTTGTAGTTAAATAAATAACCAGTATGAAGTCATAGTGGCGCGCCGTGTCGTCGCAACAAGCCACTGGATATCGTAACGTATCAGATTAGAGAAGAAGAGGAATTTATCATCTATTTCCTACGCCTCCTTCTGAAAACTATCCTGCTCCTGCTCCTTGCTTTTTGCCTTCGGGTAGTCCAAGAAAATTCCTTTTACAATGTCTTGTTCCATCTTGAATATCTCGGTGTATAAGTAATAGTTACAGGCAAACAAGCTGCTACTAACAGGTCTATTCTGCACGTTACCAAAGACTTTGTAACCGGAAAATTTTATTACCCAAAAATTTTACCAGCTTTTGTTACCGCGATTCTAGTTATGTTGGTAATACAGTTCAAATATTCAGCAATTCATCTATGAAGAATTGTGGAAATTTATTTCACGAGGCAGTACTTTGTTACCAGCTTATGAGATGGTAACAAAATTTACCGCTTACAAGAGTACACAGAATTCGAAAAGGGTTTAAAATTTACCGTTTACAAATCTTTTATTACCAGCGCATAATAGACCTGTAAGTATCAGATGGTATCTTCTCAAATAAAAAAAAAAAAAAAAAAAAAAAAAAAAAAAAACATATTTTTTTTAGATTAGATCTAATTTTTAAAAACTCGTATTATTTTATTATTAAATTTGTCTCCTTTTTAATTTAATTCTCTTTTGATTTAAGGATTTTGGAGTTTATTTATTTTTTTTTTGTAATTTCGTTAAATTTTTAGGAACTTATTTTTATTATAATTTTTGCTCTTCATAATTAAATTTTCTTTTAATTTTTAGGTTAACTATATTATTTTAAAAATATTTTTTTTTAGTTACATTTAATTTTTACATTTTATTTATTTGAATTCGTTTTTAATTCGTTTTATTTTTAGGAAATTTTTTTATTTAGTTTTTAGCTAATATTATTTTAAAAAGATTTATTTAATTTTTGGAACTTAATTTATTTTTTGTTGCTTTTATTTAATTATTATTTTCTTAATTTTTACAACTTAGGTTTTATTCTTTTGAAAACAAGCCTCTTTTTTTAATCGAATTAAATTTTTAGAAACTTATATTATTAATGTTTTCTTGTTAATATTTTTTTTAATTTAACTTTCTTTAAAATCTAACTTTTTATTATTAAAAAAAATATTAATAGGTTTATATTTTATAATTTCATTTCATTTTTAGACGTCCTCGCTAGCAGTTAATTAATTGCTATTTCGAAAGTCAGGATTGACAATTGTCTTACGAAGGACTTTTGCCTTTCGAAAGATTATGGTGAGTTGAAAGACAGTTGCCAGAATTTCCCGGTAAGTGTGAAATAATTTTGTCTATAATGGAAGCTTGGTCGTAGCCTTGGAAAACAATATATAACTGTAATAGGATTATAAAATATTTAGTAGGCTAATGCGCAGGATCATAATATACTTAAACATAATAGCTGGAGAATTTTTCTAATAATATTTCTTCGCATGCACAGACTTTTCCCACTGGAATCCATATTTTTTTTGCTAATATTTTGATGCCAATCCACAAAATAGGGATGATTACAGTTCTTTTGAATTTAACGGATAAAAAACCAAAACAGCAATTTGAAAGCAAATCAGGTATCATAAAACAGTCTTACAAATAAAATTATCTACCTCCCAAACATTATTATCTCTCCAACTTAAGAACTGTTGAGGAGCATAGCTTTACTAAAAAAAAATCACATGATTTCACTTGCAGACCATTAGATGAATAATGTATTCAAGGTAAATTTATATTAAATCAATCGGCATGTGGCGTGCCGCTGTACAAGTTAATAGAAAATTCAACGTAAAGGTAGTAAATTATTTATCAAGGAAAGACTTTCCAAAAATAATGCCCGCAATATCATTACCCTTACCACGCAACTAAACAATGAAGGAATAAGAAACATAGCAGAAATGAAACCAAAAAACCAAACAAAGACCACAACAGAAATAAGCTTGAAAATTTATGATAATGACCCTTGCAAAAGCCAACTGTAGCAAAGACCAATAACAATTTCAGTGGGAAGAGACAATCAAGTGCCCAACCACCCATACATTTGCACGCATTTGCAGCACTTCCTTGCGTGAGCAACGCCATTGAACGACCGACCACCCGTCTGTTATTTTGTCTATCAACTAATTTGCTTTTGGACAGCACAATTTAAGTCTGTTTTTGGTGAAACTATTTGTTGTACCCACTTCTTTGTTTGTATACAAGTATGTATGTATGTTGTGTTTGCCAAAGTATTTGGCCATAGAAGAAGTAGGTACTCCTTCGACAAGGACGAAACACTAATAAGCCGAAAGTAACAAAATAAACAACGTTAATAGCCAGCAACAATAATGATTACAAAACAACAACAACAGCAGCAGCAGTGATAACCAGTACCATAAACTGACCGTAAAGAATAGCAACAATAGCAACAAGCGCTACAACAACAACAACATCGACACAAAATAACGCAACGAAAAACTTATTCAAGCACATGAATTCAAACAAATGCGATTGTTTTCCACTTGATTTCGTTTTAACGCTTCTGTTCGCTGCGCACTGCCAATTTTTGGCCATCATACGAATAAAATAAAATAAAATAAAATAAAATAAAATAAAATAAAATGAAATACCCAAATTACAATCACACTAACAACAACAATACACAGTGGTAGTGGGGGGAAATTAAGAGTAACGTTAGTGGAATGCAAACAGTAGCTGTGAGGATGCTAACAACGGCACGACATAGAATTTTAGCGTTGTGTACACACTCACATACATTTGTATGTACATTCTTCCATTCTCGTACATTTTTATCAGGCAAATTCCTTTAAGCTTCACTCATAAGCCCCCCACAGAATCCAGTAATGCTTTTGGTTTTGCTTCTGTTCCGATATTTACACTCGCCAGTAAGTGGGGCAGACATCTCGTCGATAACTGCTTATGCTGACAGAGTGTTGGTGTTGGTGTTTCTGTGACTGCGCGTCGCTCATTTAATCATTCGACTGAGAATTGATGATAATCGTTTGGAAATTGTTATGGCCAGCGAGGACGTTCCGAAAATTTTTGTCTTTGTTGTTGTTGTTTACTCGATATTCCACTAAGGCATATTTATAGGGTTTCAAAGTTAACACAGATAAGATGTAAGTTATTTAGCTCTATTGGACATGAGATGCCTATGAAACTGTTAGCATTAAGCATCAAAAAAAAAAAAAATTAAGTGCGCCTGGGCCACACTGGAGAAGTGAAACTTACGTTACATACATACGTACATCTGCTTTTGCTTAAGGTTATATTTTTTGTCTTTTTTTCTATCTAGATCCCTACCTCTACCCCTGCTCGTTCTAATTACATTTATGTTATTCTGTTTTCCTTTATCTTCATTTTTATGTTTATACTCTATCGATAACAAAATCGATAGTAACATTCAACAAAATATCGATAACAAAACCGATAAAAATATCGTTAGAAAAATCGATGACAAATTCGATAAAAATATCGATAAACAATCGATAAAAAAATCGATAAATAATCGGTCACAGATTCGATAACAAAATTGATAAATAATCGATAACAACATCGATAGAAATGTCGATAACGAAAATCTATTAAAAAACCGTTGAAAATATAGATAAAAATATCGATAACAAAATCGATAAACAATCGATAACAAAATAGATAATAAATCGATAGCAAAATCGATACAACAACGACAACAAAATCGTTAAAAATATCGATTACAAGATCGATAAAAAAATCGATAAAAATATTGATAACAAAATCGGTTATTATATCGATAAGTTCCGAAGATATCGATAGAAAATACGATAACAATATAGATAAAAAAATCGATAAAAAATGTCGATTACAAAAGCGATAAAAATTCGATTATTATATCGATATATACCGAGAATCCCGAAAATCCCAAAATAGTTCACAGATTGAGTCCCTGTGTCTCCATGTATATCCTTCTCTCTATAATTACTTTTATTTTAATCTTTCATCCTCTATCTTCATCTTTACTTTTACAATATCCTCATCCTGATCTTTTTCTTTATATTTATCTTTGGTTTTACTTTTATGTTCATCATTTTCTTCATCTACATATTCCCTTTCACCTTTGCCCTTATATAAGTAAAGTGTTTAAATTTACCTTGGTTTTCATTTTTGCCTTTATCTTTACGCATCTTTGTTTTTGTTGTTATTTTTACCTTTGCCTTTATCGTCTTCTGTATGTATGTATGTACGTAAACACCTCAACTATTCATTAGAAAAGGTCTGTGAAAATATAACGGAACTTTTTGCGGAGTGGTCGGAGAAGCCATGTTTAACGTGAAAAATTAGAGGGCAGTTACTATTTTAATAAAACTGCAGGATCGTAATATTTTTCTAGTGTTAAATCCGAATAAGCCATAAAATTTAGCAAATCAAGAGACATTAGACTTCTAAAAATAAGAAAGTCTTTTTGAAAATACCACTGATTAGGTTCTTAGGCGCCCCAATCACGAATTTTATGTCACACTAAACTTTGATAGCTGTCTTTTGGACTGTGAATTTTGATAAAATTAATGCCACTGATTAGGTTTTTAGATATACTGATCACAAGTTTTATATCAAATTAAAACTTTGGGAGTAGTCGGCTGTCAAATGGGCTGCCAGTTTCTCTAGAAATAGGGAAAATTTCCCAAGACTTGAACGTACTCGGATTTAAGTCACACTGATATCGTTCTATATCACATTTAAACTGAAACCTGCCAAAAATACTGTAATTTCCAAAACTTCAGTCTTACCGTTTCTAAATAAAGTTATTCATGTTTGAATTTTTGGAAATGTAGAATTCCGCATAATATAAAAAAAATCCTTAAATAACCATGGGAGCCTAGGATTTTGCATTTTGAATTTTCAAAAACTAGTTTGAAATTTGTAATGAGGGACTTTAAGAACCCCCATAATTACCAAATTTTATGAAAACTCGGTAATTTTAGAATTCTTGGACGCCATATTGGATTGGCTATTTCGGACTTTTGAAAATTTACTTAAGGTGTGTTAAGAAACATCTTTTAAATTATTTGATCCTTAAAGGACCTTTTTGCAATAAAAATATATATATTTCTTGAAAAATAAGCCGTGTTATTAAGATATTGATAATTTAGGAACAAATTTTTATTATGGCATATTTTATACATATGAATTCATTATTTTAACTATAACTAATAACTTTGTAATTATTGTTGGTTTTCCCCAATATTTGTTATATAAAACGGCCTCAAGCTCAATAAAATTTTTGAATATAATTGTTATAAAGACCATAAATAACAAAAACAAAAAAAAAAAAACAAATAATTGAAAGCTATCAAACATGGCCACTCCGACTAATGTGTGGCGGTAAAACTTTAAGCTCTCTGAGCAACGTCATTGACATACCTACTTACTGCTGTAAATTTACGTACGGCTGTTTCCTGGGCTGGGTTTTTTTTTTGTAAAAGTGGACACAAATACTCCATCGCTGTAAAAATTTAAAGAAGTCCATGCTAAAGGGAGCAAAGGAAGTCGGTCTCTGCTATGAATAGGCCAGGTGGGAAAAGACTTGGTTTCAATAAATGTTGGTTGGGGCGGAAGAAAATCGACTTAAATCGACTTACATATGTAGGTGCTTTAGTAGACTCCTTAAAAACCAGCTAAGCGGTTACAGCTCCGTTTAAGAAGCTTAAGAAGCAATCAGAGGTTACAATGCGTTTTGTTATTTAATCGCCCTAATTTATCATTTATGTAAATAAGAAAAGCGCATAGTTTAATTCGAAATTAATATCAGCGCATTTTAGATAAGGTCTCAACACCATGAAGTTTAGCCGAAATATGTATGTTGGTATGTCCAGTATAATTTTTCCACCTCTACTTTGGAATTTTTATTGGCGCGCTTGCCTATGCGAAAACTCAAACTTAATAACATTTTTCACATGCCACCACTACATTCTTTGTCTTAAGCGCTCTTAGCAGACTCTATATATGATGGCAAACTATCTCATATCGATAGTGCATACCTTTTCTCAGCAGCTATGTAAAGGATGCGTGCAACAAAATTTAAATATGCAACATGCGTAGTAGTGTAAAGCGTGCAAGTGGCAATGTGGAGCGGCGTGCAGAGTCGGCGATTTTGTATGCAAAATGTGAAAAATGCGTTCAGACTACACGGACAGGCGGACAGCAGCGGCAGGAACAACAAGGAGAACGATTGCAGAGGTTTGGCACGCAATGCCAGTAACAGCCACTACAATTTAGCTGGTAGCAGCATTCTCGCTGCTATTGTTGTTTTTGTTGGCGAAATTTGCGTTTTGCATGCGTTCATCAGCGTTGTTCTCTGTCGCTTTCAGTGTTCTTTTTGTTGTTGTTGTTACTAACATCTAAGTTAGCACTGAGTAGTTAGCAGTGACCGGCATCTGAAAAGCATTTGGGGCACAGCCAGCAACAACATTTCAACAATTCACTTTGCCGCAAAAGTGTTTTCGTGAAAAAATTGCCCGAGGACATACACAGGCACACACACACACACACACACTACAATACCAAAGTGCTGTAGATAGAGCAGCAGTGGAAATAGGCAGAAATAGGTACTGGACAAGTGGGCGAGGGGGCGTTGTGTGGCATGTTGTAGACAACACTATTAGTAGACGTGTTTGTTAATTATTGCGTGTGTTAGTGTTTTACAATTCCATTATCTCAAATAGTTTTTTTTTTTCGGCCAGCCATGCACCTTGCCACTTGTGCCCAAAACGTATGTATGTAGTATGTAAGTACGCCCGTCCGTCCGTCCGTCCATCTCTGTTTGTTTTTCCTAAAGTGCTTCTGCGTAGCGTAGATTGTATCTAAATTTGCAGATTGAAATGTTTTGTGGCAAATGTGCGTACCTAGTTATAGCTGGTGCTTCCTGGTATTCATTCGCATTTTTTTTTGTTTGCCATTGCCTAACTGGTATTGGTCGCTGTTTCCAACATTTTGGTGTCTGGTATCGTCCGCCTAATGACCGTTGGCATCTCACACGCCACACATAGATACACACACACACACACACATGCGATTGCACTTACCACATTGCACGTGCTTGTTGGTACTAGCCGCCACCTAAAGCGTATAAGTGATTTTATCTTTTGGCACATTCCCACTCTTTGGGGGATACTACCGTTTCCACGCTTACCATTTGTTAGCATTTACACGCTGCAATTAGCTGGCAGTCACCGAGGGAAAAGTGTCATGGCTCAACGCTATACAAATGCGTACAACTGGCGATTTGTGCCCATCATGTATCGCTAAGCTACACAGCTGTGGCTGCTTTTGTGACTCTGAGTTGTGAGTGGAGCAGAGGGAAAGGGGCGTGGAAAACTGCCTAAATGGTTAGTGGTCTAAGAAAGTTGTTGATCGATAGATAAATATCTGCGTGGTAGGTGCGCGTACTAATTGTTTTCCAGAAACAAAATGCAATATCACTCATGCATATAGATACATACAATACATATGTATCTCATGTTAACAAGGTAGGCTATGTTGTCGCCTGAAGCATTTCTGCAAGTTCAAGTGATTTTCCTTACAGATGATTTTCCTCACCTTCTTGATTCACGATGAGGTGACCATACTTTTTAAGAAACTCATTGAAGGCTTGAAGAGCAATAACTTCATCCTGCTGATGGGCTCGTAAGAGAACCGGAGGATTGGAAACCCATTGACTATGATTACGCTGTCCGATAAAATCAAAGTTTTCCGTATTTTGACTCTTTCCAGTCCAAGTCATTTACGGGTTCTATTGGGAACAAGTAATTGAAAAAAATTTAGACACACTTTTATTAGTGGTAAGTAAAAAAAAACGACCCCTGTACCACCTAACGGCTAAAATTTTTACGAAGGTACTTCGTTTCATTTAAGTAATATATGTTCTAAACAAATCGGGTATAAAAACGGATCTTCCAAATATCTCAACACCCGCGCCACCTATCGGGCAATTATTCAATTTCACGTAGGTATATGCATTCCAAATATGAACCATATTGGTCCATAAATACGGATTTTTTAAATATCTCGACTGCTGCGCCACCTAGCGGATTTATTCAAAGTTTGAAGTTTAAAGTCTCTAGCTCTTCGGGAAGTTGGTTAAAAAAGTGAAACTTAATAAAAGCTTTTGAAAAGAACCCAGCTTTGAAATCATACATATTCATATTGAAAACTGATTTCAGTTTGAAACTTTCGTTGTCAAATTTCATGACAATTTTTAAAAACTGTTTTTAGATTCGTAATCAGCAACCCGAAAAATCATTGGAAATGAAGTATAAAAAATCACAAGGCAATATCCTATGTATTGACCGATGCTGCATAGGGTTAAGGTTATAAGTGTTTATTTTCCCACAGAGACCGTACATTACTTGATCAAAAAAAACAGCAAAATTCGACTCCACTTTCCGAAAGTGCCTGATTTTTTAACGGGTGCAAAATCGTGAACCTAATATATATTAACAGTACCTTGTTATAGTAAGAAAATAACAAAGACTGTACACTGACGTCTCTATTCGATCTAAAGTCAGGGCAGCTTTTTGACATAAGTTTGAATGGAATATTTTTCAAAAAAGCTAACTTTTTTACTTTATTTAAACTAAGGATCTGCCCCATGTTTTTTTAAAAAAGTACCTGAGATGATAGAAGAGTTTAAGCTTAAAAGGTATATATAAAATTATAAAAATATTATCAACGGAATCAAAATAGTTAGACTTTTGAAGATATTCTCAAATATACTAGATTTTTCAATTGCAACTTTTTTGATGATGCACCCTATTGTACATATATATGACCCTTTTAGGTACTGTTTTTGTTGCTATAACAGCATACAATTCACCTGGATTGACAGTCCTCAGCCAGATCTGCGACGTGCAACTTACATAGACATGACTGTTTTGGGAATGTTCCATTCGTATTTAGAGAGCCTGGTCTATCAAAGTACCCGTACCAGCTCCTAGTATTTACCGTATTCTCAGTTAACCTATTCGATAATTGTTAGTCGAAGAAGACCGACTGAATCCACGGAATTGTTGCAGCCTTTCCCATGCCAGTTCTTCGGCGATTTCCTTTCCTTCGAAGGAGCAGTGATCTGGCACCCAGGACAGTGTTATCGTATTTCATATTTCTGCCTGTTAAGAGTTTACTTACCTACTGACGATTCTCATGCTGAGTATGGATCTTCAGGCTACTTAGCTGACTGAAATGTTTTACTCTTCAACCTATTTTCAAGGTTTAATCTGACTTATGTCGAGATCGCTATTACCTCGTATAGGAACACTGTGTGCTTACCAGTTGTATATACATATACATGTAAACGAGATTAAGACGAAAAAAAACAGTTTGCCAAGATCTCGCGGTCAGAGGTTTTGATCGGGAATTTATCTTAGCATAGAATCACCGCATCTTTCAAGCTTGTCAACACCTGTCTGTTAATTGATCTTTATTAAAGAAAACCGCGATATATTTTCATTTGTAACTCTCAGTGGAGTCTATTCCAAAAGAAGCTCTAGGGCAACTATTGAAACATTTTTCATTCATTACGACTTTTACGTTCGTCCACTCTGTGCAGTAAAAGCAACCTTTGAGCGGTAGTCAATCCGTGGGTCGCGACAGTAAGGTAGAAAAATTTAGTATGTCCACACCGACTTAGTCGGTTAAAAGACTGACTTAAGCCAGTAGGGTATAGGTTCTCCTGCAAGCGACCATCTTCCATAGATTAATCGGTTTTAATACGTGCCTCTAATATGTATTTTTAAAATCACTTCCGAAATTTTTAGCAGGCCCCTGGTGGAACAATCTACTAGCGAAGACGATGCATGCAAACATGATTTGAATGCATGAATTTGGAGATATCGTTCCCTAAGTGAGAAAGGAGAGTTCTGTTATGTTAGAAGATGATAGCTACTTTCGATGTCTATTACATCTGCCAAGCAAAGTTAGGCAATTTTGGAGTGAATGCATATCCTATTGATTCAATCATTTTTTAGCTCTGGTCTCGAGGTACACGATGGCAAGACCAAGTATGTATTTCATCGTTTAGTCAGCGCGGCGAGGCCTCCATTAGTGTCGAATCTGCCCATAATGTATGTATAAATAGTATATGACTCATAGCATTGCACTGGCCTTACAAGCTTTTTAAGTATGCTCGAAATTAGACAGTGGCTATGTCGCATGAATGAATGCGAACCAGCCAAGCTTAAGATTATTCGGTTGTTGCAGAGGAAAAGAAAGGTACTTCGCTACTATTGGTGTATTGAATGGGCGCCAGCTGGCGTTTTACTACACCCGGCTCACTTGCCTTCTTAAGATGAACACTGCTGGTGTACAATTTGTTTCCGGATAAGCTATAATAGGAAACGTGACCGTCTAGAAATTTCTTATAAAAATTATTTTGACCTACATACATATGTACATAAGTTTAAAATAGAGAAAGTGAATATATTGTGGAATACTTTCAATCTGTTATCCAGCTGCGCCGAAATTCATTTGGTATTTTTTTTTTGTTTTTTTTTTTTTTTGTATAACACAGCACCTGCGGTATATGTTTTTATGATAATCGCACATAAATCTTAGAAAATTTCAATAACTCCGCATGTTAATGAATTTTCTCAGAACATAATTACGGTACAAAATAGTTAGAAGCGAGGTCAAAAAGGAGAATCACTTTAACTGTATCTTTATGTTAAGTACTTACTCACTAATGCCGTCATAAGGCAATTGCTAATCGTCTACTTAGTGCCCGCTAAATGACTAAATTTATAACTGTCTCGAGAACTACTAACTAATTAGCTACAATCAACAACAACAAAAAAAAGTAGGCAAGCAAACTGGCTGTAAGCAGTCAAGTAGACAAGAAGTCAGCAGCGGAACGAACAATGACAGCGGCCGTAGACAGCAGTAGCAACAACAATAACAACAACTACATCAAAAATTACACATACAGTGGCTAACAACCGAATAAATAGAACAGGTAGCAAAACATTAGTGACTCAAGTCACAGGCACACAAACACACACACACACACAAATGGCGTTTGTTTGGGCTTTTTAAATGGCAACAATAGCAAAGTTTTCCTCTCTACGCCACTCAACTCTGCTGTCTGTCATCCATCTTTGCCACATCGTTTTGGACAAATTTATAAGAGTCAGGCTTAGCAGAATCATATGATTACTTAGGCATGAGTTTGCGTATACCCTGTAGGAAATATTTGATATTTTTTTTTTAAATGTTTTGAGTTTGGAAATGTATAAGTAATTACACATTTATGCACTCTTCAGGTTATTCTAAAAATTCACTCCACTTCTGATGTAGTCCAAGTATTGCGTTCACAAATATTTAGGTACTAGTTCAAAGGTCTTTGAAACAAATATTGTTGCTTGTAGTTGCCTTAAGAAACTCGATTTACAGGGATATTTTGGCAACTATCTTTTAACTACCAACAGTCTTTTGTAGTTGCCTGTCAATTCTGGAAACTATTTTGAAAGCATTTTCTTGCCTTTCGAAAGGCTAATTGAAAGTTCCGTTAACGAAGGAAGCTTAGCGTTTGTCTTTTGGCAATAAGTTTTCTAAAAATTAAATAAATTAAAAAAATATATATTTATCTTTTTAGAACAATAAAAGCACTACAATTTTTAAAAAATTAAATAAAAAAATAAAAATAAATAAAACTTAAAATAAAAGATTTTATTTGTCTAAAGTTTCTAAAAACTAAATTAAATAAAAATATATTTCCTAAAAAAACAATAAAATTTTGAAATTAAAAGAAAAATTAAATAAGTTCCAAAAATTAATTGAAATAAAAAAATGTTTTTCTATTTAAAATAAAATCTAAAAATTTAATTGAAAAGAAAAAAATATAAAATTATACTTAAATTTGAAAATAGGTAAACAAATATATATTCTTCTTTTTAAAAAATTTAAATCTAAAAATTTAAAGAAACTTAAATGAAAGAAATTAAGAAATTAAATAAGTTCCCAAAAATAAATAAAACAAAAAAAATTAATATTTTTCATAAAAAATCCAAAAAATTTTATATAAAAAGTTTCTAAAAATTCTTTAATAGTAAACATATATTATTTTGTAAAATAATGAAACTTAGAAATTAAAAGATGTTTAAATCAAAAGAGAAAAAACAATTACATTTAAAAAATAAATACATAAAATAAGTTTATATAAAACAATTAAATCAAAAAATTTGTTTTTCTTAAATAAAAAAATCTAAAAATGGAAAGAAAATTAAATTAAAAAATAACAAGTAAGAAAGTCTAAGTTCGGGCGGAGCCGAACATTAAATACCCGGCGCAATTATTAAATATATGTTTTCCACCTTTCCGAAAGCTACCGCTACATGATAAGCCGGGTGTATACATTTTAGGTAAATTAGCGTCCTTAAATTTCGAAATATTGCAGTTTCAAGCATATCTGAAATTTACCGTTATATGAAAAGCGGCCTCAATTTTAGTTTGATTTCAACAATTTTCAACGGTTTGCTTTTATGTGGCAAGCACAATAACCATACCGAGCTTGGTACAAATTGCTAGAACGGTTAGCGAGATACATATATGTGATCACAAGTGGGCGGTGCTACGCCCATTTTCCAAAATTTTGTCATAAACGTATTTCTTGGTAAAGAATTGTTGCAATCATCAATTTTGAATAAATTAGCTTCAATATTTACTGATTTATCGAAGATTTTGTATTTCTCGAAATTACCGTTATATGGGATGTGGGCGTGGTTATTGTCCGATTTTAGAAATTTTCGGCCAGTTGGTATGCTGTACCAGGACCAACAACTGTGCCAAGTTTGGAAGAAATTGGTGTAGCGGTTACCAAGATATACACATGTAACCATAAGTGGGCGTGGCTACGCCCATTTGCCAAAATTTTGTAATATTCTTATTTTTCGTCTAAAACTCATTGCAAATGTCAATTTTGAATGAATTATCTTCAGTAGTTACTAAAATATCGCAGTTTTCGTTTTTCTTAAAATTACCGTTATATGGGAGGTAGGCGTGGTTATTGTCCGATTTTTAAAATTTTCAGCCATTTATTAAGCTGTACTAAGGCCAACAACTGTGCCAAGTTTGGAAGAAATTGGTGCGGCGGTTACCAAGATATACACATGTAACCATAAGTGGGCGTGCCTACGCCCATTTTCCAAAAATTTATAATATTCATGTTTTCCGTCTGAGACTCATTGTAAGTATCAATTTTGAGTGAATTATCTTCAGTAGTTACTAAAATATCGCAGTTTTCGTATTTCTTAAAATTACCGTTATATGGGAGGTAGGCGTGGTTATTATCCGATTTCGCCCATTTCCAATACCATCCGTCCCACGCCCAAAAGAAGTTCACGTACCAAGTTTCATTAAGATATCTCAATTTTTACTCGAGTTATCGTGTGCACAGACGGACGGACGGACGGACGGACGGACGGACGGACGGACGGACAGACAGTCACCGCTTAATCGATTTCTCTTTTCATTCTGATCATTTGTGTATACATTTGTCTATATCTATCTCGATTCGTTTTGCCTGTTACAAACAACCGTTATGTGAACAAAGTTATAATACCCTTGTGCACAAGTGCGCTCGGGTATAAAAATATATGAATTAAAAAAAAAAACAATTGCCGAAGGATTCAAAACCCTGAATAGCACGCCAGCGCTTTGCTCACGCGGCCATTGCGACTGCTAGAGCAAAATGATGTAGTACATCTTCAATTGGAAAGGCATACATATTTTTCCAGCTGTTTACCCTTAAGTTTCTTACAAGGCACCTTATGTGTCAGTTTGTCAGAGTCCCTACTTCTAGGCTTTGTTAATTTAGACTTCTTTGTGTCTAAAAGCGTTTTCGTGTTATAACCATTAAAAATGGAAAAGATTCAAAAAATCTAAAAAAAAGCCAAAAAGAAACATATGTATGTATGTACATATGTACACATGTACAAGCTACTGTTATGTTTCAAATTTGTATTTCGGCTACTGTCAAACGATAGCAACACAAACGTCAGCATACGGAAGCTGTGCAAAGCAATAAGAAAAACTGTCCATTTTAACTAAATGACAACTGAATTGATTGAGTGTCTGAGTGGCTGGTCTGCTGATGGACAGCTGCCCAACGAGAACTAATTGTGCAAGTGCTTAGTCTTTTTCTGATTTTTTAAGCACAAACGGAATTATTAAAAATTAGGCGGAAAATTGTGGAAAATTTCTGTTTCAATTGAGAAACTAGCTTCTTCATAGAATAAATACATTTTAATTAAGCAAAAAAATATGTTCGTTTTAATGAAAAGTATTCGCTACACTGCTTACTGATGTATTATTTTAATAGATATATAAATATGTAAGAAAACTAAACAGACACAATTTTTAATTAGTGTTCATTCTAACCAGTTTATTCTGAAATATTTTTTTCTTTAAATTTCTACGTTCGTATTTTTGATATCGATTAAGAATTTAGCTATAAATAAAATGTAGCGCCGCCTACAATATTTGTTTGGCATTCACGAATGCTGCTTTGGAAAGTTTGTTTTTTCTAGTTTGAGAGCAGTTTTGAAGGTCGTAAACGAATCTGGCAACGCTATGGACGATATATTCGTCTATGTGAGACCTCTTATGCTCAGCCAGCAGAACCTAACCTAGCCTATGAAAGCTGTTTAAATAAATCTACCGAATGATCCAAAAGCTTTTGAGCTTTTAAGTTTACTGAACGTTAAAAGTTTATTTGAATAAGGATTTAACCTAAAAAATATGAGTCCAACAATACAAATCTCAATGTGGAAAAGCTGCGGACGCGTCTTTTCCACTCGACTCAGACACCTGCTCTCTGCGAGCACTAGCTGCGAGCACTAGGGCGTATACGTTACATACGCATCTACGAGTATATGAGCTTGAGTGGTTATTTTTTTTTTTACAATTTAGCAATGGAATCTTGTTCTTTATACAAAAGTGAAGATAATGCGTTTTCTAAGATAGGCGTAAAACCATTTTCGACCAAAAATGTAACAACTCGTGGGAATTGCTCAAAGCCTTCTCACCAAGTTTTGACCTATTTTTGAGTATCCAACTAATTTTTTTCTGTTATTAGATTTTTATAATATCAGTTGGTACCTATGACTTTAAATTAAACACATTAATAGCTTTAATATACATATATAAATACATATGTAGCGATGTCAGTACTTATGAGTAGCAATATTCATTGCGAGCACGTATCCAAACTTATAAAAATGACATTATAAACTTTTACCTCCGCTAACTTCCTCCTATTCAGAAATAAAACGAAAGCAAATGCATTCATATGTGCATACGTATGTATGTATGTATGAACGAGTATGTGTACAAAATCTGCACTTAGCGAGTCAGTGGTCACTCATGTGAGAATTTTCACATTTCCACTTTTCCATGTTTACCAACTTGCGATTTTTTCACCAAAAAATAGTAAAGTAAAGTAAATAAACAAAAAATAAAATCCAAATATGTACCTTTTTCCCACAGCAGTTTACGCATAACTGCTTCTAAACTATTTCGATTTTCTGCTGAAAGGAAAATGTTCTGCAGCAGACGCAGTTGCAGAACGGAATTATGTGCGCGCACACACACACACACAAATATATACACAAATGTAAACAAAATAAACCAAATGAGAAAACTGACAAAATGCAGAAAAATTCTAAAGTGCGGAAACACGTATAAAGCGAAAGGGAAAACCACAGAAAAATGCAGTAAAAGTAAAAACGTACAAAAAAATAAATAAACAAGTAAGAAAGTCTAAGTTCGGGCGGAGCCGAACATTAAATACCCGGCGCAATTATTAAATATATGTTTTCCACCTTTCCGAAAACTACCGCTACACGATAAGCCGGGGTGTATAAATTTTAAGTAAATTAGCGTCCTTAAATTTCGAAATATTGAAGTTTCAAGCATTACTGAAATATACGGTTATATGAAAAGCGGTCGTAATTTAGTCCGATTTCAATAATTTTCAACGCTTTGCTTTTATGTGGCAAGCACAATAACCATACCGAGCTTGGTACAAATTGCTAGAACGGTTAGCGAGATACATATATGTGATCATAAGTGGGCGGTGCCACGCCCATTTTCCAAAATTGTATCATAAGCGTATTTCTTGGTAAAAAATTGTAGCAACCATCAATTTTGAATAAATTAGCATTAATATTTACTGATTTATCGAGGATTTCGTATTTTTCTAAATTACCGTTATATGGGACGTGGGCGTGGTTATTGTCCGATTTTAAAAATTTTCGGCCATTTGGTATGTTGTAGCAGGACCAACAACTGTGCCAAGTTTGGAAGAAATTGGTGCAGCGGTTACCAAGATATACGCATGTAACCATAAGTAGGCGTGGCTACGCCCATTTGCCAAAACTTTTTAATATTCTTATTGTTCGTCTAAAACTCATTGTAAATATCAATTTTGAGTGAATTATCTTCAGTAGTTACTAAAATATCGCACTTTTCGTATTTCTGAAAATTACCGTTATATGGGAGGTAGGCGTGGTTATTGTCCGATTTCGCCCATTTTCAATACCATCCGTCCCATGTCCAAAAGAAGTCCACGTACCAAGTTTTGTTAAGATATCTCAATTTTTACTCGAGTTATCGTGTGCACAGACGGACGGACAGACAGTCACCGCTTAATCGATTTCTCTTTTCATTCTGATCATTTATGTATACATTTGTCTATATCTATCTCGATTCCTTTTGCCTGTTACAAACAACCGTTATGTGAACAAAGTTATAATACCCTTGTGCACAAGTGCGCTCGGGTATAAAAATCACTGTCTGCTTTGCCCTGCTACACTGAATTGCGGATGTGCAATAATGGTAGTTTGGGGGCTTTGTGAATGTTACTAAATTTTCAGGAAGAGAAAAAATTATTTACAAAATATACTCTGGCTACATACACCAATTTGCGGCAGATTGGTGAGCGGGGAGAGGAGAGGAGAGTAGATATCTATTCAAGTCGTCGCTTTTGCTACATTGTGTAAGATAGTTACTTACTTCCTGCAAATATCTACTTTGGTTACGTTTTTCTGACAACTGTGTGCGTGAGGTACCCACTCTCTTCTGCATTCAGGCTGCATGCCGTGGTATTAGAAAGCTTTTTCGGTGCATGGTGTTTACGAATACATTTTGGTAAAACTCTCGAGACAGCGGATTGCAAGGAATACTTTTGTATGCTAAAGCCTTTGCAGGAAAAGTTGAAAAAAAAAACAGCGCCTTGAGGATTTTTCGCTGTCGGGATATACATAAATATGTATGTATGTACGTACTTACGATTTGGTTGTAAAATGCTTGCTAAGAAGGTGTTTGTTATGTAAGAAAACTGATATATGTATTAGAATAAAATATCAAATATCACTTGGTTTTTCTAGGATTTTGAATTTCTGTGAAAAATTGTAGTGACATATGCCATGGCGTGAAAAATGCAATCAAGTAAGAGAATGGTTTTAAAATCGTACGTGTTGATGTTCTGAGTTTGTTCTTCAAATTTTGGATTAGGTAAGTTTGCTTTGGAAAAATGTTTACAAAACTGAGTTTCTGATATTACAATGAACCTGAGACTCAACTGTAATCGATAATAATAATGATATTCTTATGTATATCTTCTTAGAAAAATTAACTATTGTATTTCAATGTAAGGAATAATATCAGAGTTGACAGTTAAGTCACAGAAGGTTTCAAATATCAGAAAGTACTTTTTATGAAATCGAGGGTATTGAATACACAGTGCAACAATACTTTTGGGAGAGCAATGATTCTAACTCAGGATGGCAGACCTAGACCCATGTAGTAAAATTTAAAATCCCTTTGTATTCTCGACAAAAATGTACTGCGGGCCCGAATGCGTTCTAAAATGAAAAACTTATATTCCTTTTGCCACCCCAATTACAAGCCATGAAATAAGCCATTTGCGAAAAAACAAAAGTGGTACATTATTCGAAAAATGCAATACTATTTTTTGCTATTGTAAATTTTTGCACAACAAACTTTCAAGCGAAAAATTTTAGTTTTCACCAAAAATCCCGGAAAAAATTCTAATAGGTCAGCAATTTTTGATTCCTTATCAAAATTGTAACATGGGATAAGAATTCTAAGAGAACTTATAACTCTATGCTAAAGGGCTGTATACATTGGTTACCAGTAACCATAGCAAACACGTGGTGGAGTTTGAACAAAATGCTGACATAAAATTTTTTCCTGGTATACTTATCGAATTTTGTCCCATAGTTCTTTTGATATAAATATTAATTTTTTTATTAAAATGTGGACAGATATTTTTCAACCAAATGTTATCGATGTACACTTATACTAGGTTTACATATAAGTAGATTATCCTCATTTTCGAGCTTAAATCCCTAATCTGTAATTAGAAAAACAGATTAGCCATACAAAATTCGTCCCTTGTTAATCTGTAATTATAAAATAATCTTAGATCTAACCGATAACTTTTCAGTGTCCAACCTAGTTTTATCGATTATTTTGCGGATAAGGGCAGAAATGCCAAATGTAAAAGGAAACAAAAGTGGACGCTAGCAAGGAAAAGAGGCTGGTATTTTTAAAAAAATATTAAGTTAAAATATATTTAAATTGCTTAATATAGCAGAAAAAAGTAGTCACGGGCACAGAGAAGAAACATAACTTTTCCTTGAGATGTGAGAATAGCAAGCGCAACAAATTTGACGGCTAATAATCTGAGATTTGCCTGTGTAAACGGGGTGATTAAAAAATGAGCTTTTATTGAGATAATATTTATATGTGAACATACTTTTAGGCATTGCTAAAGAACTATATTTCGATATAATTATCTATTTCACCTTCGATCGTTAGTATACCATCGATATTGTTATCGACTTAATCACTGACAGATGTACTTATGTATGTGTTTATTCACGATCCTTTAGAAATTGTTTTCTTGTGAGCATTGATGTCGTTATCATTCAGCGTCATTATCCAGAGTGTAGCGTTGTCTTTGTCATTGTTTTCACATTCGCTTACGCTTTTCTGCTTGCGTGCACACAGCACAATGCGTTATGGCATTGAGGCTAGTAACAATTTTATTCCAAAACATATTTGCAAAGTTGTCCTCTTGAATGCTATTCGCAATTTCGCCAAAGGCACTAAAGCAGTGATAACGCAGCGCTTTGAAACACATATACATACATGCATATATATCTGTATGCTTTCACATGACATTCAAACCTATAATTTAATAATTTTCGCCTATTCCAATACTACTTAAGTTCAGTTTTAAAGCAGCACGCTTACGTGATCAGCATATGCACACAAATTTCATAAACCACCTTTGAAAACGACACAAATAAATTTAACCATTCTGCGCTCCTCCACCCATACCAGTTATACGTACATATGTATGTACCTATCTGCATTTATGTAGAAAAATTTATTGTTTTTAGCCAATGCATTATTATTTGCCAATGTCTGTGTTATCTCTCTTTCTCATGCCATTAACCTACCAGTTGAGTGCTCATCACTGTCCACTCATGCGTATATAAATCCCGAAATTTTACCAACAAAAAAAGTCGACTTGATTTTCGAAATCGCATATGCATAAATCATTATTTCATTCCTTTTCCATTTGCCATTTCGGTTTCATACATAGATATATTTTCAATTTATTGCAATTGCAATTGCGAATTTTGTTTGCGCAAATAAACACGAAATATTCGGAACTCATACATTCCATTTGTATATTAGTTTTATATGTATGTATGTA
>NW_023459203.1:0-22636 GCF_013731165.1 Rhagoletis pomonella | reverse complement strand
AAAAAAAAAAACAAGATGCGATACAACGACATTGGCGATCAGTGCTGGATCAGCTTCTTCAGTATTTTTCTTTTAAGTTTTCTCGCTTTTTTCGCTGAATGTTGACAGTATCAGCACGCAAAGGATACTTTATGGTGCGCATGCCCAACGGCGTTCAATCTTAAGTGAATATACATAAATACATGCACTGGTATATTATCCACAAAGCGAGTGCCAAAGTCAACAGCTCAGCAGATGACTGCTGTTATGTTGCATCGCATCGCATGGCAAAGCTTTTGGTTGGTTGCCACAAAAAAAAACCGGCTACAAAAAAAACCCGGCCACAACAATATCGGCAGTTTAGCAAAATTATTAAGACATTTTAATTCGCAATCTCAATGAGGTGTGAAATGCAATCACGTTTGCTTTTAAAATAATAAAAACGAAATTATGTAGCTGCATATGTATGTATGTATGTATGTACATATGTAATTTAAGGAACTTTTGGAATGCCATCGTCTGCAAGTGTGGCACCAATGCACGCACTGAGCCAAGCCACGCTTTCATGTTTCTGTGTTTTTTTTTTTTTTTTTTTGTATGAAGTCGTGCAATGAGCGGTCAGTTGCGCTGAATTATCGGATCGTTTGGTCACGTGCTCATCTGGGTGGGTTATTTATATGTAAGTATTTAATAAAATATTCATACAAAATTTATTTGTTCGACAAGCTTCTTTCCGGCACGAGCTTGTTATCTTAACTTCTGTAAATATTTAATTTAAAACGGTACCTATAAAAAAGATGAACATGCATTTAGAGGAGGTTACTACCGGAAAGTTAATTGAGTTGAGTCAAGTTATTCAGAAAACTGTGTTGAACTTTTTCTCATGTGAAGGCACAGAATATATTTATTTTCCTGCTAAACGAAGCTGGGATGGGCTTTTCACACTAGGTCGATCAATATTCAACGAGGAAACCCTTGACATTCGCCGACACCTGCCCATGACAACATTCTTCTTTTTGGCGCTGTAACAGTCTAAGCGATTTTGACCGAGTTTACGCCATAAGCATCTCTTCTGCGGCCAATGACTTCAATTAGAACTGCCAGTGAAGCAAAATCCTTTTCCATCTGACCTCAGCTATCGCCACTATTTTCCGCATTGAATTCTTTAATTTTTAAAACTGACAGTTTTTCAGTCAGGCAGAGACTCGCGCTTTTATGTCTTCCTCTTTTATCACGGAAAAAAACCTCACTTCCTTCTTAAGCTCCCTATATGGCTCTCATATATCACACGGTTCATCTGATCGCAGCGTGTCCTTGTAGATGTCATCTGCTTTCTTTACTGCTTCGTGACATTTTCGTCGTACCAGTTGATATTTTGTGCTCGTTGAAATCTGATTGCCTCTTCGGAGGTGGCAAGTAATGAGCGGAAGATGTGGTTATACTGCTCACATAACAGAAAACGGCTGAGTGAGTCAAGTAGCGAAGAGGCAAGCTGTTTATTATGATTCCAGGTTTTTAAGGTCGATCCTAGGAACAGTATTGCCTCGCTGTCGCTCTACCTAATCTTCATGACCCTGCATGACCTTGAGCATTACACATAGGTGCTCCACACCTCGGTTTAAAATGGCCCAAGAGAAAAGTGGGACTTGTACCTGTAAACGAAGTCGATGTTAAAGTCATCAATTAAGAAAACAAAATACGTAATGCTGGGCCAGCATTAAACCAGCACTTAGCTTTCAGGAACCAGAAATTGTATTAGCCCATCAGCGGAGGTAAAGTATTTCCACATCTCTGCCTCCTGTAGTGTCTAGCTCAATCTACCTACCTACCTCAATCTGTCCTACCGAGCGCCATAGAAGTTGGGCCGAACAGTACCAGTTGCGCAGATTAACGTTTGTATTATATTACAGACAGTTTTAATAGCTGTATTGGATGAGACTTTATCTTTTCCTCAAAGTGGGGGAAGCACCATCCCCTGCATGAGTCGCGACTCGGGAGGCTATTCGTACGACTTCCCAGTGATGGCATGACTCGATCTTTTTCTCCCCCAAAAAAGAAGGAAAGGCAAGTGGATGCAGGCGGGAGAAATACTGTGGTATCGCCTTGTTATTTATGCCTTAATACTACCACCAACATTTCGCCAAGATAAATCCAGGTCATTCGGAAAACTTTTTGTGTTTGTGAACTTATGTTACAGTGTCGGTTATGTCCAGCGTCGGTAGTAATTATCTTAGCTAAGTTTTACAGTGATAGGCCTTCCAAGAATGATTGAATATTAAGATAGACTAAAATATTGCGCCAATCGACCTGAGAGCAGATGGCTGTGACGTCATAATAGTGAGAGAATGAGAGTGTAGAGAATAATTTTGAAGCAGAAGAGGAAGAAGCAAAGAAGTGGTGCGAAATAGTGATGTTAAACTAGACAGAATAGTACTGACTCTGCAGCCTCTCAAATTTGAACGTATATTCGGTTGCTAGCGTAGGAATTCCAACAACCCCCCTCCTTTGTAAAAGGGCATAAACATTAGTTAAAAGAGAGATTTGATTTCAACTGCTGGGATAAAATCCTTTTCAGGCCATTTTAGTAGAACATAATGTTTGTCCAAAAATAGTTGTGGTACCGCAGGCAGAGGTAGTCTACCAACTATTGAAAAAGTATGCACATAAATTTTTCGGAAAATTTAATATTCATCACTAGTGCGAAAAATACTATTACGACATCAGCGAAAAAGTGGATGCTCTCAAATCGACAAAGAGAACATTAACGGTCCGCGGAAGGCGCCACCTTTGTTTCGTTGCATCGTTGGGTTATTCAGCTCTTACTAGGGATTTCCCCGATTTGCGGGGAATTAGAGTTAGCGTGAGGAATCGGGGAATTTCAGTTTACGTGCAGAATCGGGCGATGAACTGCTTTTTGTAAGGTGTTAGGTGTTAACTTGTTTATTCGTTTTTGCTTCACTAATTTTATAATAAGGTAAAAAGTCGCATAAGAAATGCAACTGCAACTAAAAGTTCTGATTATGCAATCCTGCAATTATACAAATTACCGTTGATTTCGAAATTTCATTGTCGCATTTGCGTTCATATATCGAATAAACACACTTTTTTTGTGGAAGAAGACCGCAACACTTTCCGAAAAAAAAAATTTTAAACGAAAATTTTTAGCCACTTGAAACTTATACTATATAATCAAAATCTTTCTAGAAAAACTAATTAAAAAGCTCGAAATTTTTACGAAAGTTTGTACATTTTTTTTTTTAAATAAAAATCAAATTAATAACAAAAATAAATTATAATGATTGTAAAAACTTCGCGACTAAAATTTTTTCGACCACTGTATGTGTCTAAAAATTGTATGTAAATTTTTTTCTTTATATGTTAACTAACTTTATAAAAGTTTGGTTTGGTCTATGAATACACACATAGCTGAATTACATTTAAAAAAATAAACAGAGAGCAATATTTTAAAATACCCACATTTTTTTTTGTAAATAAAGAGATATCCATTGGTGGGGAATTTTACGAGATTTCCGGCAAAATCGGAGAATTTTCGAAAATGATTTCTATTTGGGTAGCTTATTTAGGCAACAGATGGAATCGAGGAGTTACAAGCAAAACGTGCATGTATAACTATAAATACATTCAAATTAAAAATACCTCTTAAGTTTTAGTGAATTAGAAAAATTCCAAAATCTCTATTATAAATTTATGCATAATGTTTTCAGAAACGTCCGCCGAAATCTTCATTTTATTATCGTTTCTGTTTAAACAAACTAACACCTCTCAATTATCCCACGTACATGCATATTTATGTATGCATGTAAATGTGGACGCTATTAACTTTGTCTTACCAAGTTAAGTTGAATTATTTATTTAGAGCACTGAAGCCTAAAGTTGTAAAAAATTATCAAAAATATGTGGGCGTAGCGGCTTTTAACACAACATCAATGAAGCTGAAACCAGTAGCTACATTTTATCTATTGATCTTGTCGCCAAGATTACCATACATTTGAGGTGATTAAGGGCAAATGAAAATTAACACTGCATTATCGTACGCCCACAAACGATATTACGCGTTTATATACGAGTATACCAAACAGCAAGCGATGCGTGGTAAAACGAAGTCCAACAACAAGCATACAACTTTTCCTACTACACGAACATGTTTCTGTCAATAACTGTCAATAGCTTTTTGTACCGCTTTACTAAATAAAGTATTTTAGTGAACGAAGACGAACGGAAGATTCCAACATTAAAGAACATACAGCTAAGTAGCATAAAATGAAATAAAGTCACATAAAAACAAATTTAAATAAAATAAAAAAAGGTAAAATACAAATAAAAGTTGAAGAATACAAAACTTGATAAGCTTAGTTTTTAGTTTTTTTAGTAGCATGTGAGGATTTTATAAAGGGCCTCTGATCAAAACTCCGCCAAATGTGTGTTGCCTTCTTCTAGCCAAGGCGTCAGATTCCATTGGAGTGGAAATAAGACAGAAACAGTCTGATCTTATTTATAACCTGCCCACTAATTTATCCTTTGGATAGTTACAGCTTCCTAACACTCTTGGGATTATAATTTTCAATAAGTTTTTTTATTTTTCCATATATCTCGCGGAAGCAAGGAAGGAATAACTGGATAGCTTTTGCACATATTGGCAGCCGGCAAGCTTCCTCGTTATCTTATATGCCCTAATGGCCCGCCACTTACATCAATTGTTCTGCATTGTTACCCTATAGGATATCCAATTTATTTTATTATTCTAACTGTCGTTGAAAATCACAAAGTGTTGGTCCTTTGTTGTCTCTAGAACTCAATCCGCGGCTACAAAGGGGTTGTGTCAAAGGATTCTTAAATGCAGAGGATTCATGGTAGCGTACAATGTTCTTCAGAACACGTCCTTCGTGCTTGGCTTTTTTTATCTCTGCAATATGTAATTCCTCGTAGGATCTTATATAATTCCAGTAAGCGAATAAATCACACTAGGTCCTGAGTTTTAACACCCTACTTCAGAATTTGATTGAAAAACACCCTTTATCTGAATTTGGTTGAAGAACAACCTATCTCAGCTAAAAATGCAATGAAAATGTGCTGAGATAGGGTATTTTTGAACCGAATTCTTAGTCAGGGCGTTCTTCAATAAAATTCTGAGATAAGGCGTTTTCGAACTGGTTGCCGACATAGGTCGACCTTCGACTCCGGTGTCGATATGCCGAAGTTCTTCTAGGAGTTAAACCTACAGTTATTTAAAGTAAAATTCCTCACGTCTCTCCTTCTAAGATAGATATGGAAATCGATTTCAAAATGGGAATTTAATGGAAAAAACCCAGCACGCCCTCTTTGTGCCCAATTAAGTAAAGTTAGGAAATGGAAAGTTCTACACATTTACTCGGAAAAATAGTCTTTAAAAATAAGTGCCGGCAGGAGCTACGTTCCTCTAACTGGGATTATACCTTTACAGAGAGAAAATAATAAATAACCGAGGCATTATAGCCAACTGAAAAATTTATAGTTCTAAATGAAAGTGGAAACATCCAAGAGTGCTGCCAAGTGTTTTAATCAAGATTTTAAAGTGGCTTTACTACTACCCCTGAGTATCGCATATCAAGCTGCTAACCACACAAAAAATAGCACTATGCAAAAAATATCTACTGTATGTAATGATTTAGTAATCTGTACTCTAAAAAATTTTAAATAACAGAAGGCATCTACCACACTTTTTGGGATTGGATTTTGTGTGAAAGAATGTAAAAAAAAAAATGAAATGGAGCTCATAAAAAGGTCCACCTCAAAAGTCATAATTAATTATATGTCATTTCGTTAGAACACTGGTGAACAATAATGGATACTTACTTACAGGCATACTTACCTGTGCAACTACAATCACATTCGCCATACATGTGTGACTATCATCCCATATCGCTCGTGTCTCTCATTCGCTTTTTTATTGTTTTAAGCCGCTTTGCGCGGGTGGCTAAGAACCTCGTGTGCGTCTGTGTGCGTGTATGTGATCCCATGTTTTTCTTTCCTTCCCCAACTCAGCTTTGTAGTTTTGGTTTTTTTTGTACAAATGTCTACATACATATAAAATAACTGAAAAAACAGTCGAAATTTCGGTAAGTTCATACGTTAAAATAAATTTGTTGCCAGCACTGGTGCTGTTGTTGCTGTTGACTGCTGGTTGGTTGGTGATCACCCGCGGCAAACAAAAGCGCGACCAGGTAATTTGTTGCGTTTATGTTAATAAAACGCGCTGAGCCAACAATACAAAGCAGCTTTTGCCAGCCACCAAAGCTGGATACAGAAAACACAAAAAACAAGAAGTCAAATGACTTAATTAAGTGATATTTCATTCGGGTTGCGGTTAAGAACAAAACAAAAAAAAAAAACAAACCTATCAAGAGCACATGTTGAAGACAAGCTGTGAAATAAGTAGAGGTTTGCGATTCTGAGAAATTTTGCTTTTTGTTAATGGTTAAAAATAAAATAATATGCTTAAGAATGTTCCAGTTTCCATATACAAAACATATGCACACGCATTCTTTTTTTTTTTCTTTTGTAGATAAATGAGTGTTTTTAAAATATAGGGTGTCGTGTCATGAAATATCTTGGCTGACAAACAGCATGATATTTTTGATTGCAAACATGGTGAAAAAGTTCTTGGTTATTATTGTTATCAATCTTTCAGTAGAGGTTTGCGACGATGTCAAGTCTAACCGCGTGGGTTTTTTAAGGAAGCTTGTGCTTAGCCATACCCAGAAGCCCCCTTGACCGTCTGCGGGTCGGGAGTTTTGTCCAGCGCTCCCTGAGCTGACTCTAAGCACATTTGCCTAGCAGCGGTCCGTCCCTGTCCGAGATGATGACCTCCAGGGCACCCTGCCTAGCCAATTCATCAGCCCTGCAATGCCCAGTGATCAGCGTGATTTGGTATTCCCTGACCGATTTCGATCTTACCGTAAGCGATCCAAGCGCCCTGATTGCCGCTTGGCTATCAGAGTAGATGTTTCCCTTCTAATAGGCAAAAATCTGGCGCGTAGCCAATGGGCTGCTTCATTTATTGCGGTCCCCTCTGACTGAATGACGCTTCAGAAATTCGTCTGCCTAACCATGAGTTTTTTTGAGAGATTCAGATAGAAAACACCTTCTTCAACTGTACCATGCAGCTTCAGTCCATCCGTAAATATATTTATTGGACCTCTACTCCAACGGATGTCATTCGTCGCTTCAAAGGATGTGTGTGGAGACGGATACGTTCAGAGGCTGCAGTGCTCCACAGCAGGGGACGCATGTCAACTCTTGAGTGGCGCGCAAGTCAGAACAAAGTTGCAGGTGTCATCAGGCAGGGTAGGACTTGCATTTTACTCACGACACGTTAAAATATATTCGGGAGTTGCATCTAAACGAAGTGGAATTCGGATATAGCCATCTCCGGCATACACTGCAGAAATAGGTCACTGGTCCGGGCTTGAGCTCAATGCCGGTCCGAAGCGGAAGCCCGCGGGGCAACCCTGCTGCAAAGTGTTGCTTCAGGGCGGAGGCGAACAGCGATTGGTTAACTCGATATTATTTCCAGTCTGTAGAACTGGATGTTGTGAGAACAGATTACACATTGTATTCATTACTTTAAAGGTTGAAAATCAACGAGTAGTAAGTTCGATAAAGCGTTAATACCCAACTGTACACATTCCTTTTTTGTGCAAAGCTTTGCATAGGTTTGCGATTTTAAGCGATGAAATTGGACTACCTTCCAATTTACTTTTTCATTTATAAAATACTAGAGTAGCTAGTCTTACTGAGATTGACAGCAAGTTTACCGCACATCAATTTTATTCGACATTCTCTGTGGCTTCGCATACTATGAGTGTGTGAAAATTGGTGTTTCTTTAATGGACAGTCTGTTATGAAACGTTGGAAGAGATGATTCTTTGCTGATCTTTTCAGGGCAGACCGATACGACCATATTCCTACACCAAAAAACGCTTTGACTTCCAGAGGTACATTGAATACCCAGCATCTAAATTTTTGAATCAATCTACTTTTCCATGCAGCGTTCTAGTCCCTTTTTCATATGGGATCTCAAGCTGCATTGCATAGAGCTTTAAGCTTGCGCATAGTCAACATTTCCTCACTTGGTAATAAGGAACTTTCAGAAGTGCTCGGAAGCTCAAACTAGTTACTTTTGGAAGCGTATCGGTGCACGACTTGCATTACTTCGAGTCATGGCCTCTCTCAGGTGAGTCTCGTGTTCTCTGAAGACAAATTAAATCAGATTTGTTTTAGGGAAATATGTTTTGTCACAGTGTATAATAAGTACGAATGTACCTACATATACTTATTCATACATATGTAAATCAGCGAGGACTATACTATCCAAGTTAGAAAGGCACAACGCCATAATTTGCTTTACAAATTTTTGAACTCATGTTGCCAATTGTAACTTTCTACCGTGTAACTTGTGCAGCTAAATTGGCAGTTTCATGTGCATGCCACAATCACAAGTTGTCATACATACATATTTACATATGCATCAATGCAAATGTATCTGGAAACATACATATGTATGGATATGTGTTCCTACTGTCAAACATACATACATACATAATAACATATGTATGTATGTATATCAAATGTGAAAATGCAGTAAACATTTATTTGCGGTTGGTTGGTGAAAGTTGCACAGTGGCGACGTGCAACATTGCCACAGCCGAGCGCAAATCGACCGCAACGACATCATTTATTGTACTTCCTCTAAAAATATTTATTTATTCTACATTTACAAAAAAAAAAAACAAAAAAACAAATTCAACAATCAGTAAAAATCAACCGCTCAATGTGGTCAAAAGTTGTAAACAATGCTTGAAATACAAATGAAGAAGCAGAAGAAGAATTGATTCCACAAACTTTGTTCACGCTTATTATTTTGATTCGCTGCTCCTTTTGGTTACCTCTACTTTTACGCTTAACTTGACGAGCACTACCGTGGAATAGCTATTGCCAAAAATGGCATTTCGATCATTTGTGGCAACCTCAAATTGCCTTGAAAAAGGTAGGTTCATATGTTGTCATACCTGCCTGCATTGAACTGCATTCATAACCCAGCCAACCATAAGACTTTTAAAAAATGTATGAAATTCTGAAATCATTAAATGACTATATTCGTCTAGCGTAAGAAACACATTTACAGGGCGATTCTGGATAAGATAATGGAGTATTTTGTAAGACAATTGAAAGACAGAAAGTAAGAAAGTTTGAAAAACTTTGTTTATGTTGGCACGAAAGTCTTGCAAAAAAAAAACTCCGTTGCAAACTTTCATGACTCATTCCCAATTCGATTTGACAATTCATTGTGTTTTTCATTCATTTTCTTCCTTTCCCTGTTTTGATTTTTTCTATTCTCTCTTGCTCTGACAGCTGAGGTAATTCGCTCTCAAAATTTTGTATGGCGAATTATGTAATTCGAAGGGCGCCAATTACGAATGAAAGAGTCAATTACGAACGGGAGAGCGAAATACGTCCGGTGGGAACTTAGTATTAGATTATACTAATTTAAAAAGAAAAGTATTTATTTAAATTTCCCGAAATTTTTAGGAACCTAGTTTACTATTTTAAGTATCCACTATTTTTTCGTTTTATAATTTTCTTTTAATTTTTAAATTTTATTGTTTTAAAGATAAATATATTTTATTTAATATTATTTAATTTTTAAAAACTTATTTTATTCTTATTCTTATTATTTTAGTCTTTTGTTTTTATTGTTTTCAAAAGAAAAATATTTATTTTTTAATTTTATTTACTTTTTAGAAAACGTATTGCTAAATCACAAACACTATCACGCTAAGGCCTCCTCAGTAGGAGATCTTTGGAAAAGAAAAAAAAAGACAGAAAAGAACTTTCAAGATATATAATTGCCAGAACTAAAAATTGTCTTAGGAAAGGCTTTTGTCTTTCGAAGGACTGAGGTGACTTGAAAGACAGTTACCAGAACTGCCCTGTTGGGCTTGCGATGATGACAATTTTTTAAAAAATACAGGCATTTTTATGGAGTTCTAGGTAAGCAAAAGCTCAAGCAGACGGCAGCGTTAATCCAGATTAACTCGGAATTAACTGCAGTTAATCCGGATTAAGTCCGAGTTAATCCGGACTAACGCTGCCGTCTGTTTTAGCTTTAAGATTGCGTGTAACTGATCTGGTTTGATATACATCATCCAGCCAACTTTTGATTCAACTAGTCGCCTCTTAAGTTGCCTGTAAAATCGTTGCATGTAAACACCGCATACGAGAGATCTCAAGCACAAGTTAAACTTCGAAAAATTATCTCAGGACCACCTAAGTAAGATGAGTTTCGAAAGAAATGTAGGGTACGAGTCCATTGGCCTTTTCCCGCCTTCTTAAAACAAACTTCACACAGGGAGGACGAAGTTTCTAAATTTCTCCCTGGTACTTTCCAGGCGTCCATTTTAAAAGCGACTTTCACCTTCACAAATAGAGTAAATATCATCAATTCTTTTGAACTATACAAATAATATTCACTTTAGATATTAGAGAAAGCCATCCTCCCCTTATAGCGCGGAGGGCCTCGTGCATTAGATCATGGTAGAGGTCGCGGTTTTTATGGCCCCTAATAATAATAATAATAACTAACCTCGTAGGTAGGCATTTCTGCACTAAAAAAGCTTTCGGTTCAAAAAAAAACTGGCAGCCCTTCAGAAATGGCTGACCCACATACGGCAAGGAATGCTTACAAATGACGCACTAGCCGCAGTGAACCGCGAAACATTAAAAGTAAATGCATGAAATATACATATACATATTGTTTACAACTCCTACCAACTCCCCATTTTAATGGTTGTCTGCCCTAATTGGAGCTGTTTATGCAATAAAATGGAAAAGAAAAAAAAAAAGCAAACAAAGTTTTTAAGTGACTAGCCAAATGTGTGCAAACAAACTCAAAACCATTTGGACCGGAAAAGTTTAGTTATAAAATTTAATCTTTCGTTGTTGCAACATGCAGGTGAGTGAGTCACAAATGTATGAATGCACAACAACAAAACATATATTAATATTTTATACATACATAAGTAATAAATATATGCACATAAGAACATTGGCATCTACAGTCAGACTGACTGCAGTGGTTCGGTTCGGTTTGGTGGTGCCGTTGTACCGGTGAAGGAAGCAGTTACCGCTATTGCAAATGTCATCTTTCGTCAGCATAATCCCGGTGATTAGCATAAAAATTACCTTAAAGCCGCCAACTGTGCCGGCGTAAGCGCTGAAAAAAAATCGCAACCGAAACCGAAAAAAAATTCACTCACTGGACTCCTGTTGAAGTACGTTTTGCCATTGTGGCAGGTAGTAGTTACTGTTTCCTTCCTTTGAAGTGCCTTTGCTGTGCTGTTGCAAGCACTTTATTGTTATGACATTTGCCTTGCAAATTACCACTGCATAGCAGCGCATTTATTTTTTTTTTTGGTGTTGTTACTTTTTGGTCTCATACAATTTGAATAACGAGAAGGGAGTTGCGCGATCGGCCCTTCTTCCTCTAAGCGTTTGCATATTTTACGCATAAAAGCCAGGCTAAAATATGCTAACGCATTGCTGTTTTGCATTAAGAGAAAAAATGCAGAAAAAAAAAGTAAGTTAAATCGCTCATACATGCTTTAATATAGGTACATATACAGATATTCGTAACCGGGTCTGTCTGTCCAAATGTCCTTTGGCATGTGCGCAAAAAAACAGCAGCTTCGACAGTATTCGCATACAAACGGTTAGCGCGGCCAAATTAACCCATTTTTTGTATACCAATATTGCCCGAAAATCATCATATAAACTTACTGAGTTATTGCCGAAAATTCGCGGTACAAGCACGAAATTAATGAAGCTGTCGCGCCTACAGCCCTTTGTCTGTCTCCTTAAGAAGCAGCAGATCTTGTTTGAGAATTATATATTTCTCTTCGTCTGACAAATCTGTAGGCAAATGCTGCCAATGCCGCGTTGCAAAATTAAGTAACAAATTTGCTGAAATACATTTACTTATGTACGTATGAACATGTGAAGCTACATACATGTGTATACATATTTCATTCCCTCGTACACACACTCAGCTTATTTATGGCACCGCGTTCGCCCTTCATTATAAATCACTGCCTTTTCGGCGGTTCTAAATTGAGTGTTTGCCCTTTTTGGCAAGCCGAAAAATCGGTTAAGAAATACCCAAGCGAAAGCAATGATACATTTCTTATGCGCTTTCATTCACCCACCAATAAATCGTAGGTCTCTACAGCAGTGCAAGACTAGAAAGAAAAGAAAGAATTGAGAGTCCGAAAGACGTTAGTTCGAAGAGATTCAGATGAACAGATTCAACAGGTGGCTGGTTCCTGCGGTGGTCCAAAGTACACTTGAGATGTGCTGTTCAATATGTGGCTCCAAACCTGGTAAGTCCCCGACTGATCGGATTTTTACGGTATGTAAAATCTTTAAAAATAACTTGGACAACCAGATTGACACACACCAGAAACTGTCTCTTCAATGTAATGTCTAAATTTGGTAAACCCGTATTATCACCTTTTCTGTCTAGAATAATGTTGAGTGCAACCTTCAGCTTTGTTCGAATTGCGAAGGATCTATTCGCGCCGTATGAGACCATATTATGTTTTAGACAAAGCGGTTCACTGTCGGGCGACTTTTTCAATCTGATGCTCGATAGCATAGTACGATGACAGTAATACATAGTTTGACATCGTCTCGCTAAACACCAGGACCGTTAAGCGCTGGTTACACTTACCTTGAAGTGCAGAACATAGGCAAGCAGCCTCATGTGAAGCAGGGGTGTAATTATACTCCACATAGAGCGCATAATCTACCAGAATCAGCTGTTCAGTATAATCAGTTACTCTGTTTCAACAACACTCCAGGATTTGGTTAGGAAGACATAACCAAAGAGCTCAAAATAAATGATTGTGACATCTCTCTTTGAAGGTGTCACATAGCGAAAAATCTAAATTCACCAGACTTTGCTGTTACGCCCTGCGTCGCGTAATCGCTTGCAGGCAAAACTCATTAAGTAGATTAGATATGTGACAGTACTCATGTTATGCGCTACAGTATAATGTATGTAAGTATAACTAGCGTTTTAGTACAGTACTTTATAGTAAATTAAAATCAGATAAAGTACTTCAAGGCACACACAAAAGGTCTTAGCATATCTGGAGCACGTTACTGTTGGCAATTATGACTTCGAAGTAGTGAAGAACTTCATCTAACTCAGCATAAATACCATGACAATAATGTCATGCTGGAGCTCAAGTGAAGAATACCAGTTGAAACCAAGTGCTGATTTGGGTTCCGTAAGCAATTAAATAGAAGAACTATTTCACGATGAACAAAAATCACGATTTAGCTGGCTTAGACATGTCGTAAGCATGTATGATGACGCTTTCGATTCGTTACCCATAGGACTGCAATGAAAGCAAAAACTTCCATGAACACAATGAATAAGAATAGATATGCAGTGCAGCTCTGCTAGCAATGTTCGAGCATGCAGCTATCATGGGGCTGCCAGACGTCCTGGTTTTCCAGCATTTGTCCTGATTTTGACAAATTGTCCTGGTGTCCTGGTCCACACTTAAATTTGCTCTGTTTTTTTTAAATTAAGGTCAATGCGGACACTCGACTAATTTTTAGCTGCTTTCTGACATTAGTAGTCGAAAGTCGAAACGGAACGGAAAAAGAGTTTCCAGAAAGGCTTTTGTAGGACGTACGTCAGAATAGAGATGGGCTTGGGACTAAATATTGAATCCCAATCTCGCCCATCCGAAATTCAATTTTTAATTTAAATGTGCGGCGGGTCCCGTGGGCCCGAAAACTATCACTATAAAAAATTCACATGTCTTTCAAATAAATTTGAAATAATAATGAAATATTATTTTATTATTTTGTTCTGCTTTGCAGTTCCTTTTCGTCTCAATAAAACATAAAAAAGTACGTATTTCATACATCGTTTTTAACGAAGATTTTCTGAGTTTGCGAAGGTTGCGGTTTTATCGGGAGTGCTAAATAATATAAAAATATTGTAAATAGGAAACCCCTTTCTTGGAAGCATGCAGGGAAGCACTTTTTTTGAGTTCTTATTGGGTAAGTCTTTTAGCAAAGCTTCACTCAAGACCACGTTAAAGGCGTCAACCATTTTAAAAATTTGTTCTTTTATGATTTAAAAAACAATTCAGAACTTGAGCATTTCATCATCATCAATCACTGTGCTCTACGGATTGTGCCACAAAACTAAATTGCTTATAAAATCGGAAATTACTTCAAAAATAATGCAGCGCCAGAACCAAAGCAACTGTACTTATACTTGTATCTTTGTTATTTATTTGGATCATGATAAGTGTCCTGGTCGATGGGTTCAGGATTATGGCAGCCCTAAGCTATCATTATATGCATACAAATTGTTACTGGGAGACCTATTGCCTTTTACTGCTCAATTCGAAATCCTCTCTTACCTCAAAGCCAACCTCACTAATCGAGATAAGCTAAAGATATGGGGCAATGACGTCAGCAACAAAGAAAACTTTCTCAGAAAACTACATATATGTACATACATACGTATGTTTGTACATAAATTAGTGCAGATTAGGTAGCGCAAAAAAGGTTACGACAAACAAAGTAACTGTTCTTTAATAATAGTCTTTGCCCTTTTGAGTAATGCTTGCGAAACATGCAAATTATAAGTTTACGCGAAATGTAAGACAGCGTTTTGGCAAAAAGATTACATTTTAATTATTCGGCGGTCATTAAGTTCGCTTTTATTTGCATGTATATGTATATGTATATGTATGGATACTTCATAACGTTCTGGTAATAAAAATTGAGCAAGATTTAATAGAAAATACTACGTTAAAATGGTGATGACTCTTTTAGGGATAAAACTTTCTTTATTGTGTTCATACTACTTAGCATGTATGCATGTATGTATGTATCATACAAGGTCTTTTTGTTTATAAAAATTACTTCAAAATATATTAGAATCTATCGCAGACAGCCACGGAATGTCGCCTAATGCCACTTGAGAACCGCCTTCATATCGGTACAGTCATATTCTGGGTTACAGACGTACTACCATCCTCAGTAAGCAGTTTTCGCTTGGTTGCTTTCATCTAGACTGGAGAACACTCAAACGGGCTTTTCCAGAAGGCAATTCTACGAAGCAAAAGTACCTTATAACCAGACATCTGTCAAAAGTTCAAAACTAGGACTATAGATCTGAAGTTGACATAAAAGCGTTGGGTTCGACTGGAGAAAACTTTAAGAAAGTACCATTTGAGACGTTTATCAAGTATAAGTCAATCCATCGAGCAATTTCTCAAATTAAATAAAATTAAATTCCGGAACTGCATTCGGGTCACACCGTGAAATGTTTTTGAGTAACATTGGACCGCAACACAATTTTTACTTGTAATATAAACATTTCTAAAATGAATGTATTTTTTGATTGTTCTTTGTATTTTCTGTCTTTTTTAGTGCCTTATTTTGCTCTTTTTGCAATACCTACTCAAGTAGCACACTGGTGTATAACTTGGTGTAAATTTGTGAATTTTGGTGCATTTAATCAGATTTATACCGAAATTCGTAAATCTACACCAATTTATGCACCAGTGTGCTACTTGAGTAGTGCCTTTTCCTGCCTTTTTCGCTATTTTGTTTTGTCTTTTTTTGCCTTTTTTGCAATACCAAGTGCCTTTTCCTGCCTTTTTCGCTATTTTATTTTGCCTTTTCCAGCCTATTTCGCTATTTTATTTTGCCTTTTTTATAGGTTTTTAGGTCCTAAAAATCCATTCCCTGGTTATAAGATTTTAGGTATTCTTTGAGACTTATTCATTTTATGTGAAATTTTGGACGTAGAAAATTTGCGAATCAATGAAAAAAAACAGATCTTGTATCAAAATATAATTTTTTAGAAGAACTTTTCACTAAAAGCTAGCTATATGTATTTTCCTAAGTAATTCGGGACTAAAAAGTTCCACGAATTATTTAAGAGCAAATTTCTTTAAAGAAATAAGATTGCACTTGCAAAACCTTGCACTTTTAAAAACATTAAGATTAGAAGAAACATTTACCAAAGTCTTACTTTCTGAGTGCAAGTGAATATATGTAAGTAGCAGATTGATGAATCACTTACTTTCATTAAGTTAATAGGAGAAGACGCATAAACATTGCAAAATAAGCAAACAACTCTCTCACTTTCGCACTCACTCTAAATACTTAAGGCACAACAAGTCGTGTTAGACGCATAAATGCAATATTTGCATGCAACAACAAAACTACTTAAGTACTTGCCACACTAGTATTTGCAACATGCCATCAAGCAAACAACACTTGAAAGTAATGATTGAGGCGAGGATGGCAAATTTCGATCGATAGCTTTGGGTGCGTCAAAACGATGAGTGTTGTGGTGGATTAGCACATCAAACAGGCCTAAATACATACATACATACACGCAGGCGCACATAAATAACTACATATCAATAAATGTGTGCATTTAAACCAGTTATGCAGCTAGTAGATAAATACCTGAGTGCATGCATACATATATATCTACTAAATATATTTGAGTACATACATATATGTACAATTTCTTGTTTGCGGTTGTGCGTCTTCGTGTTTTGGGTATTACTTGCAGCTTAAGTGATGTACGCTTGTACGCGGTCTCTGCCCCTGCCCCTGCCACCTGTCTTCTGGCACTTTTGGCTCTCAATCTCAGCCATTGTCTGTGTCTAGTTGTGGTCAACGTGATTTCCTTCACTACCTAATTGAGTGATTAGCATTTAACTTTTGCACTTATGGTATACATTGTATTATTCAAATCATCATTTATTATTGTGCAGCTTTAATTTATGTTGCCGTTGCTGTTGCTGTTGCTGTTGTTGCACTTGCATAAATACTTCAAGTAAACAGTGCGAGTATTTGCCATGTTGTTGAGTTGACTCGGCTGGCATCAATTGTGTTGAGTTGAGTTAAGCTGAAAGCATGCAAAAGATGGATATGCCAATTATATGTTGTATATAAATACTTAATGGTCAGCCTGACTAATAGGCTTGTCAAAGCACTGTCGTGCAACAACAAGAGTTGAAAAGATGAAGATGTCATGTCACGAATGCAAGCGGCGAAGACTGAGGTGTGTCAGTTTTGACACAACAACAGCGGTAGACGGGCGTTCGTGTGTGTGTGTATGGGTGTGGGTGTAGGTGACTATGTAAATCAAAATTTAATTAGATATGCTTCGAGCTATACTATGTATATGTGTGAGCATATAGATGCATCATACATATTATGCCCCGAGGAAACAAAATTTCATTAGCATTACGATGACAAACGCAGAGATCATTACGAAAGGCGTGTTGTCGAAAATCACGTCTCACAATTAAGGTCCATTTAAATTGAATTTGATTTCTATATTTCGTTAAATTTAATATAAAGTTTAAGCACTCTTCCAAAAAAAAAAAATCGTTTGAATATTTCACTAAAGTAACTGATTAAATTTAATAACACTTTTCAACAGATGGTAACCCCTTTTAAAATAGTTTCGAAATAGAGCTTTTTCAAACATCTTTCATTTTACTTTAAATAATTTTTAACGTTTTTTTTATCTTATTTATTTAATTTAAATTCACTTGCATTTAAATTTAAAATTTTTTTCGAATCAAAGCTATCTTATACCTATTTCGATCGAAATGCAATAATTTTACGAAAACAGAACAATACTCTGCAATAACAACCCCTACCGTGGATAAGTACACTGAGTTACTAGAGTTTCGCGCAGTAATCTCTCAATCCTACAAAAAATCGGTGCGAAAAAAACATTGTTCTGAATCAGGGACCGAAACATAACAGTTATTGATGAAAACTGTCATTGAAAAATTCACTATGAAGAAAATGTTCTACAACTAAGTGATATATACCAATCGATTTCTTTTTTCACCGAGAATCAAATTCAAAAATAAATTTTTATTTGCATTTTTTATTTTATTAATTTTTATTTTAATAATCCAAAATAACAATTATTTTTGAATTTTATCTAAATAATCTGCAAATAACAGTTATTTTTGATTTTTATATTCTATGTCTTGGGTAACAGTTATCGAAGACTTTTATTTATAAAATTCATCAATAACAACGAGTCCGTGACTTTTACTCTTAAAAGTCATACGTATAAAAGTCATGTATCATTTTTCGCAGTTAAGAAGCTGTTGGAGAA
Source organism: Rhagoletis pomonella (assembly GCF_013731165.1). NCBI lineage: Eukaryota > Metazoa > Arthropoda > Insecta > Diptera > Tephritidae > Rhagoletis > Rhagoletis pomonella. The sequence continues at coordinate 4,404 of NW_023459203.1, read as the reverse complement.
CAAAAGTTTCTTACGACTTTTACAAATGACTTTTATAAGTATGACTTAAAAAATAAAAGTCAGTGACTGATTTATATTGATGACTTTTGAAATTAAAAGTCACTGACTGATTTTTATTGATGACTTGTATAAATAACAGTCTTCGAAAACTCTTATCTAAAACATATAATTCAAAAATCAAAAATAACTGTTATTTGCAGATTATTTAGATAAAAATCAAAAATAATTGTTATTTTGGATTTATAAGATATATAAACCAGAAATAACTGTTATTTGAGGAGTATTTACATAAAAGTCAAGAAATAGCTGTTAAAGAGCGATTTTTTTAATAAAAGTTGTAACTCTTACGGTCCCTGTTTTCAATACGTACATATAACAAATAAAACCGCCTTGTTTTCTTTATTAAATAAGCAAGTATGTGTTTGAGAATCAACATCGCCACCTCAGCAAAAACGTTAAACGCTCTGCAATGAAATAAAGAAATCCATCGTCAAAAGTCGGCAACATCCCCATAAAGCACAGTGAAAGAGGAAACGCTTGATTTTCCTGGCGAGCACATTTGGCGCTCGGATATTAAAAGAACACATACATACATACATACATATGCTTGTGTGTGTTTTTGATGGTGTGTCGAAAAAGTAATTTCGTTTGATTTACGACAAAACGGGTTAATAAGTGCGAGTAAATACTGGCAACTGTGCTCCTGCATACCTACGCACATACATGCATACATATGTACGTACATATATCTATCTGCATATCCACCCAAACAAACGTCCGCACAAATGAATGACTGCACATCAATATCGCCGCGAATAAACGCAACCGTGCGAGGTACCCAGGCTCTGCTGCGGCCGTCGTGGTTAAAGTTGCTGCTGCACATTCATATAAAAATTGGCCATAAAACGTGGGGCACATTTGGGCCAACCAATCAAATGCAACGTACGAGCTAGTGCGCCAAGCTTTTCAGCTGCGCCAAATTTCTGCGATTCCGTTTTTCATACAAGAATATTGGCACTTTTCCGGCGTTTATGTGTACATATGTACGTACGTACATACATATGTAGGTGTTCGTACGTACCTACTCGTAAAAGTAAAAGCGCTCATGGCCGGCTGCAAGTCGAAGCGTTCAATGCTTTTCATTTAGATTTTTTTTCTACATACATACATATCAAGGTATTCATAAAACTTGCGCGAGTGTGGCACGGTTGGCCTTTGCCGCAGCAATCTAGTACGAGTAAATGAAGCTATTCGTTTCACTATAGTATTTCCTGCGCTCCATTTGGGGAAAAGGTAATTTCTCTGAAAGATGTCGTTGGTAATAAAAAGGTGAAATATTAGTGCCGCTTGCATATGGGAGCATGTAGAGAGAGGGTGGTGCCTTGGTCATAAGAATTTTTGAAGCACATTTGAGGTTTGCTAAATTTTTTTTAAGTATCTTTAGAGAGTTAAATTAAAGTTTATGTTTAATAAAAACTTAACTCAATGCGGTTGCTTTTTGTGCTCTTTGGCTTAGTGAAATTGAGTAGTCATTTCAAAACATTATTTGATGCCTTTAAAAATAAAACACATAGGATACATATGTACATACATTGCGATAGCGATGTGAAAATTGTCGCTAACCCGCTTGAGAATAGCTCCACAGGGAAGCTACTAACAGCAGATGGACTTATGTAAAAGAATGACACTCTGCATGAGCACTGTTACTCGATGAACGGACTTAAAGCTTGCTGGACAAGTTAGACATCGACTCACTGGAATAACTGTCTGGTTGCGACATAAAATCACTATAATTTAAAAACATCTGGAATAGATATTTAGCTAATTTATCTCCTACTCGTTTCACCAAGAACTGTTTTGAATGAAATAACTACCCTTTTCACTTTACAAAAATATAAAAACATCGAAATTTATTTTTAATCTTCTCAAATTTAATTTAAATTTTATTAGCAATCTCTTCAACAAATGGTGGTTAAACAAAATAGCGAAAAATTTATTCATATATTTAAAACGAAAAGTACTGTTTTAAAATAAAAATTCTTAAATTTTACAAGAGTAAGTCAAAAATTTGGCAACTTTCACAATGTCGTGAAACTAGGGAATATATTTAGTAAGGAAATTTTCTTTTATTTTTCTATGCATATCGTGTTAAAACAAAAAAAAAAATTTAAAAAGTTACAATAAATATTTTTTTAAGTTACAGCAGTTATTACAAATTTCAGTGTTGCTCAAAATTCCTGCCAAATTCCCTGACAGATATGGTTTCATTGGTAGGATATATTAAAAAACAAACGAAAAATAGTTATGTATGTACGTCAATACGGTGGTTGGTCTTACAGCACTTCTCACTGCACACGTTTGCTCGCTACCGTAATTAACTCTTTGCAGACTCGGTAAAAGCTATTCATAGTAGGAAATTTATTGGCGCTTAAACGAAATCTTTGTTTTAATTTAAAGATTTTGTCGTAGTCTGAGACATGATAAAAATATCGTAAGGTAGAACCGCTGAGAGTCACTTATAAGATTCTTGACGTTTCCAAGCAATTTAATTTTTAAATTTACTCACAAACTCACACACACATTTTCATTTTCAATCTCAAGCAACAACAATTTCGAACAATTTCAATTTTTTATTTTCACTTTTATATGATTTTAAAATGTTGGCAAACTTCAAAAAAAAAAATCATGGCCGACAAATTGAGAGAACGGTTATACCTTGCTATGTTTTTATCATGGTCTGAGAGACCAACAACAGTATTTAAGGCTTAAATTGGACCATTGGTCTGGTACTCGATATTGAAAATTTACTATGTGGAAAATCAGAGCAGCTACTCAAATCGAATTCGAAAAATTTACAAAAAAAAACAAGGAGAAAGTCCTTTCCATTCCTTTTTATTGGGTTCTATAATTCAGTTGGATATCATTTTCTGTGAGAACACTCACAAATACACATCGGTGCGGTGCGGTGTGACATATTAATTAACCTGTTGCTCTAAAGCCTCTTGGAGCTTCCTTAACTCTGACATCCCACAGCACACTTTTTTTTTAATTCTTGCCGGAACTGTAATTATCATTTTCCTCTTATTCCAACAATGCGCTTTCAGTGTTCATTTCCGTTTCCGAAAAAACCTTCTTCCTCAATCTAGTATCTCCTTAATTTATGAGTAAACATTTGCTACAAAGCGACAAAGGTATTTTTCTACATAGTGGGGAACAAGCGCTACAGTGCAAAGAGTATTTGGGAAACGGAAGTACGTATGTATGTGTTTGTTATGTTTTAAATATATATACATTTTATTATTTTCCACTCGGAGATGAGTAATCTGTCGGTGAAAAGTAAGAGTGAGTACCACTCTGTGGCGATGAATGCAAAACATTTACAGCGAAGGAAGCCGGGAATTTGGTTTTCGCATTTAATACGTGTTTGTATTAAGCATTAAAAAACGATTTTTTTTATACCCGAGCGCACTTTTGTTCACATAACTTTGTTCAGATAACGGTTGTTTGTAACAGGCAAAACGAATCGAGATAGATATAGACAAATGTATACATGAATGATCAGAATGAAAAGAGAAATCGATTAAGCGGTGTCTGTCTGTCCGTCCGTCCGTCCGTCCGTCTGTGCACACGATAACTCGAGTAAAATTTGAGATATCTTAACGAAACTTGGTACGTGGACTTCTTTTGGGCATGGGACGGATGGTATTGAAAATGGGCGAAATCGGACAATAACCACGCCTACCTCCCATATAACGGTAATTTTCAGAAATACGAAAAGTGCGATATTTTAGTAACCACTGAAGATAATTCACTCAAAATTAATATTTACAGTCATTTTTAGACGAAAAATAGGAACATAATACATTTTTGGAAAATGGGTGTAGCCACGCCCACATATGATTCCATGTGTATATCTTGGCAACCGCTGCACCGATTTCTCCCGAAATTGGCACAGTTGATACAGCATACCACATGGCCGAAATTTTTTAAAATCGGACAATAACCACGCCCACATCCCATATAACGGTAATTTCGAGAAATACAAAATCTTTGATAAATCAGTAAATATTGAAGCTAATTTATTCAAAATTGATGATTGCAACAATTCTTTACCAAGAAATACGTTTATGACAAAATTTTGGAAAAAGGGCGTAGCACCGCCCACTTGTGATCACATATATGTATCTCGGTAACCGTTCTATCAATTTTTACCAAACTCGGTATGATTATTGTGTTTGCCACATCAAAGCAAAACGTTGAAAATTATTGAAATCGAACTAAACTTGAGGCCGCTTTTCATGTAACGGTAAATTTCAGAAATGCTTGAAATTTCTATATTTCGAAATTTAAGGACGCTAATTTACTCAGCTACTCGGCCGCTTTGGTGTAGTGGTAAGCAGTGCG
>NW_023459202.1:51068-69647 GCF_013731165.1 Rhagoletis pomonella | reverse complement strand
CATTATTATTTTATTGCAAATACATTTAATACAGATTTTACAAACAAAGCGTTTTGTTTAATAAAGCAAAACAGCAGTTTGAAATTCACATTCGAATCCTATTAGAGATCAACATTAGAGAAATAATATTTTCTCGAGTCGAGATCTATGACCCATTTTTGTTGAGATTGATGATCTTGATTCTCCTGATCTGATCTGATCTATGATTCTCCATAGTTTTTCGAGTCGTTCTCTAACGTTTGAGATTGGAGAATATGGCTAGTTCTCCAGTCACTCTCTAATCGATAACTAACCTCAATGTTTGCTGGGTAGCTGATCACAGGTATATGTACATATCGCATACCTAGATCTAAAGTGCGATCAATGCAAAAAAAAAATTAAAAGGTAAATTATTTTTTTCTTAATTATTATATACACTAACTAAAAAAGAACTGTTAAACTTGTTTTTGTATTAATTGCATTGAATCTGTATGATCTACAAGCAGTCATATTTCCCGCTCTAATTTTTGAGTTAACTCACCGCGATATGTGTACGCTTAAGCTGCAAAATAAACACACATCGGCATAATAAACAAATTAATGCGATGTCATCGACACCTTTTTCATAAACGCACATAAAATTTAAGCGTCGATACGTATACATATACGTTAAAAGAGACACGGCTGATATTTCTTTGACATAATTTGGGCCGTAAATGTAGTAGTGGCTTCACGAGCCAGTACGTATACGCTTACTCTAGAGGTCCACCTTTATTTTTTTAAATTTTGTATGTTTTTACTTAACTTTGTTTTTATAAAAAAATTCAATCATTCTAAAGTTATAAAAACCCCAAATTACCTGCAAAGTTTACATTACAAAATGAATCGTTTGAAGACTTTTTAGTGATTAAACTTTTATGAATACATATAGAATTGTATATTACCTTTAAAATCAAACGCAAACAATCTTAAATATACAAATGCGTTATAGAAGTCAAGTTAGCACAATAGCTGTATTTTACATAAACGTTATTCTAAAATAATGTTAAAAAGCATCGTTAACAAGAACATGTAAGGCATACAGCTAACAATAATAAAAATAACAAATATCGTTTGAATGGGGGATTAAAAAAAATCCAATTGATCGCGTGGTAATCAATCAATCTTCGTTCGTTGTACGGTATTCAATCGGTCGGTGTATTCATTCGTTCGTGGTCGCGTTAATTTATTCTTCGGTGATATTTATGGATCTCCGCCCCCGGATTCCAATTTAAGTAAACGTCTACTACCATAATATAATAAAAGGAAACCCAATAAAGTGATTTGACAGATCGTTCTTTTTCGCTAAATGAGGTATATGAATGGCTACATATTCAAAAGATCGGCAAATCAAATTCTAACTTTTGTATTGAAATTTCAACTAGTGAAGTAGTGCCAAATTACTTATAATATTAACATATACTTAAAAAAAAAAAATTATTATTATATTTATTTTCCGCTGGTTTGTCATAAAACGCAACTTCCGTTTTTGTAGAATTTACCATTCCCTCTAATCTTTCTAAGTTGCCTGAATAGACATTTTACTCGTTAAGTTGGTGTACATTTTTTTCAGTGACACCATAGCTTCTTGCAAACGGGCACATTTTTTTTTTTTTTTTTTTTTTAATGCGTAAAATCTTTCTTATCCTTCTCCTCTCTTTTACAAATTGCGCACCTAAATTCATTCAATTACTTCTTTTGCCGAAGAACGATCTTTACAATAGAAAATGTAATTTTTGGGCATTTAATTTTAATGACAATAGAAATTGCACAACAAACATGAAAATAACAGCTACAAATTCCAAATTCCCAATTCGCAAAATGTCTGGAACTGAAATTGGCATATACTTACATAAATTAAACGATACAACATGTACAAGAATTTCTCGCAAATATTAGAAACTATGGAACCATCTCGAAAAAGTATTAAAAATTAAATGTACCAAAAATACTAAGGAATGCAAAAACACAAGCAACTAATTCTAATAAAAAAGTATATAAATTAAAAGTAACGGAAATAATCGTGATTTCGTATGTACCTAAGCCAAATTCATCGCGGAATTTGGTCGCGTTCGCGTATATATCTCGGGTGATTTTAACTTAACGTATAAGTAAAATAAAACAAATATTAATTAAAGTGATAGAATTATTTGAAAATGGAACCTTCAAAGATAATTGTAAAAACAAAACATGAGCAAAACGGAATGAACAAAAAAAATTACATTAACGAAATTCAAGTGATTAGGGAAATTTTCGATTTTAATTAAGTACATACTCCTACTAAAGGTTTTTATTTTACGTGTCATTAATGAAAAAAAGAGTATGGAAAATTTATTCTATACATGCATGCGTATGTACATACATTCATTTGTACACTTGTGGTCAGATGGTTAAGTGAATTTTGAACAGTTTTGGCTATTTTCTTTCGTTTATTTAATGTTTATTTATTCTTTTTATAAAAGTCCAGCACATTATAAATCCTCGTTTCAAACTTTGTAAAAAATTATAAAAATTCAAAAAATTTTACCAATTTCCCCAAAAAATGTCAAACTTTTTATTCAGAATGTTTGGAAAAACTTAGGTATGCAGGTATGTATTTTAGTAGGACAAAGTGCACATTTCTAGACGATAAATCTCGTTGAGTTTTAATATTTTTTTCCCTGAAAGAAATTTTCGAGCATACTTTATATGACAGAAAATGCACAACACTGTCAGCCAAAATATCACTTGACATAATCAGCTGACCACAAGGGTATATTCAAGAGAAGTATGTTTGTAGGCGCTCATTAGATTTGTAAAACATGCTGTTTCAATTTCTAACGTTTAAACAATGAAACTACACACAACAGAGTTTGGCCTACAGCCTTTACACACATACATATGTACATTCATATATCCGAACATATACTTTATACAAAAAAAAAAAACAATATTTAGAATTCGTAAGCATTCTTATTTAGTATATCCTAAATATGAACATAATTGCATAAGCTGTAGACTCAGTAATCAAATAAATATAAATTTATCTGCATACATATGTATAAGATTGTGAACTCTTGGAACACTTTTTTTGCGAAATAAGCATACATGTAGGAGAACATTATCTCGTCCTAACATTAAAAATGATTGCAATTGTTCCTAATGGTTTACTTATATACAAATACAAATACACATATACAATCACGAAATACACACATATTAGTGTATTAACTACTGTGTGAATTTTAAAAATAATAAGTGAATATTTGCATGTGTGAAATATTTAGTTCTTTTATTAAGAAATTTATTTACGGATACTATTATTCCACCAAAAGAATTGTTTTATATCAGTCTTTTGGTCAATAATGGATGTAATTGAAGCCATTCGTTCTCTTTTTTGACCTACCTTGTTTTTAATACCCTTTATCATATATTTTCAGTAAAATTACATTTCAAATACAAACCCTTCAAAATCTGAACGCAATAATTTGCTTGGAATCAAGATTAAGTCTTATTTCTTTAGTCATACAACCACAGTATACCAGTAACTAAACCAAATTAGGCGTGGTCCAAAGTTATCCGGTAAAAGATAAAAAAAGATATTCGGGGCTCTAATCGTAACATCCGTTCACGGATCGAAAACTATACGAAAAAAAATACCTGATACGCCCGTCGTATAAGCTAAATGGGATAAAGGAACGTTCACGTATGTCATAATCCGAAAAATGTGTTTTTACGTGACTAGTAAAACGATATCGTATGTGACGAATCGAGCCCTGTGGAATTGATAACCTTGTCGGTTAAAATTTGAAACTTGTTGAAATTGAGTACAATCGAGAAGTTTTAGGATGCTAAAGTTGCGAATAAATTCACCCTAACTTTTGAGTATGAATATTATTAGTTAAAAATTTGGCATTTACTGCCTATTGCTCAGAACGTTGCCACTGACAAAACGTTTGCACATAGAATTTGTTGCTGATTTGGTCAGATCTGAACATTTCTTCTTGATTTGTTCATACTTTTAGTTATTTATCTTCCTTTTTAAACGCTAAAGCAGCATTTACATGAGCTGATTTTGTAAACGATTCAACATCGTATGAAGAGTTGCAAGCGATTTTATCACTTTCTAGAAAATTTAAACACAATTTACGCAGGTGATTTTGTTGAAAGCAATCTTGAATTACATAGAAAATCGCCTGATTTAAATGCTGCTTAAGAAGACAACTTTATTTGCGAATACACGTTTGCATTTTAAATCTTTTGTATATTTTCTTTATAGATCATGATAGCTAAGGAAAAGAGGTTGTCTAGTGGTATACTGTGCATGAACTGAAATAATAAAAAAACCCTTATTCATTCATAATATTAAAAAAAATAAAAACTTAATTCATTTAACTACAGTCAATCAATAACGTTTAGGTACAGCGAAATTTTTGCAAGTCGGGCGACTATTTTTTAAATATTTTATTTTTCGCAAATTTTTAATAAAAATATGGTTACTTTTACAACAAAAGCCCTAAAAAATCAGAGTTCCAAACCTTGTGCAAAATTAGAGAAAATTTTGAAAAAAATTTTCTCATATCAAAAAAAATTATCGAACATTATTTTAGATGGAGAAAATGAGCGACACCTTCAACAAAAAAAAATAGCCAAAAAGCAATGGTAAGTCCTAGCTACCTCACGCCGTGTCCAGCGTAGACACGGGTATGATTTTGCGTGTAGTGCGAATAGTTTCCAATTACAACACGATTACGTCGTGTCGTTTGTGGTGTGTACGAGCATCGTACTGCCCGCGAAATCGCGCGTGGAATGCTGGAAGTGTCCAATTACAACGCGATTATGCGTTAATGCGGGTGGCTACAATAAACTTGTTATTCGGTGGGAAATGGCTTCGTTTTCTGCAAATAAGATCCTTTTATTAGGTAACGTTTTATTGAAATTGAAAATGCAAAAAAACATATTGATATGGAACAAGTAATTTTTAAGCAAAAAACAAAACCGACTTCAATTCTCATATAAAAATTTAAGAGTACCGTAATTTCTTCGTGATCCAATGTTTGGATCTAAACCAAATTATCACGGGATCGCCTCTGAGGTATCACCTTTCCTTTAGAAATATAATTATAGAAATCGGTTAACGTGGTCCAAAGTTATGCGGTAGCATACATAAAAAAAAAGTTCCGAAGAATTGATAACCTCCTCCTTTTTTAAAGTCGGTTAAAAAGAGACACTTTTCACAATGGGGGCTATCACAGTATCCATCGTAGTCCGATTTTTTGTGAAATTTACGAAAATGAGATCACCGAATCCGAAATGCTACGAACGTGTGTATTTCTAGTATACGCTAAGTTCGTGGGTATTCGGATTCAGTGATAACATTTTCGAAGATTTCACGAAAAATCGGACTACCAGAAATTCTGTGATAGCTCTGAATAATCTTGAACAAAAATCTAGTTTGAGTAATACGTAACGTTTTTGGCGACTATTTTTCAAAAAATAAAATTTAAAAGTTCAACATTGTTTATACAATACTTATATAAAATATACAATAAACAAACATTGTTTACTTATTTGGAACCACAAAATTTTTAACAACTTCGCTCCTTTCGTTTTCCGCACTTCGTCTGTCTTTGTAGCGATTTTATTCCAAAACCAAATACTTCGCTTTTGAACTTCTGAAATACATACCTAAGTATTTCCATCTTCGCGGAATTATTTTTCGCACAATACTGCGGGCAAAATCAAACTAGTTTGGTTTTCAAACAATACGTGCGATGCGGGGAAGTCGGAATGCACGCATTATCGCAAAATCTTGCCTACGTTGGACATCGACGTTTGCCAACATATGTTTGGTTTTGTAATCTGCTCGCATTTAACGCACCGCATCGCCCGCACCGCATTTCTCGTGTCTATGCTGGGCACAGCGTCAGACTTGTACTTTGTTATCCTAAAATTGAATTGGCTAAAGAACTGCGTACTCAACTTTTTTCTAAATATCGTAATAAAAAGTGCAATATTTGAACGAAATTTTTCTTTAATTTTGCACAAGGTTTGGAACTCTGATTTTTGGAGTTTTTTGTTGTAGAATTAACCATATTTTTATAAAAAACTTACGAAAAATAAAATATTTTAAAAATAACTGCTCGTATTGCAAAAAAATCGCTGTACCTAAGCTTTAATGACTGACTGTATGTATATACCGATATACATAAGTATAAATTTAAAATCTAGCTATATGTAGTTGTATATGTGTATGCTATAAAATAAAATAATTAAAACACTATTCATAAAGCGTACAACTAAATGTTTTTTACTTTTTATGGTCGAACTGATGAGGAGAACTTTAAGTGTAAATTGGGGATGCGCAATGTTAACCGATGCATCGGAAACATCGCTGTTTCCAATTCGATGCGATTATAATAAGTTTGGCGAGTTCGATTATGATACTTCTGCGCACATAATCGACTATTTTAGTCTTTAGCAGTGGTCGGCGCTTCATACCACAATAGTGGACGATCACTTCACACGTATTCTTACGCTCTATCGCTTAGTCGTTAAGCCCCATGGTTAAGCCCAAAATACAATAACGCAGTGGCAGTGGCCGTGGCAGTTTTTCGAAATGAGCTGTTTTTTAGAAAGTGTGGTGTTAATAACGTAAACGGCAATAATGCAAAATTTGCTATATTTCACTTTTAAATGGAAAATAATACCAAAATCTGAGTTTTGCTTTATTTCCAACAAAGGTTGGAAATAAAACAAATTTTGCCTTATTTCCCATTGCTTATTTATACTATTTGTAACAAAACAGTTTACTGACAGAAGGAAAAAGAATTTTGTTTATTCCAAAAATACAATTAAACAAATAGTCTTACTTATGAAAAGTCTAACAAAATATAGGGAAAGCGTACTCTTTAATAACTGCTCGGCAAATTGAACATGGCGCTTTTGTATGAATTTTGTATGCATGCTTTTTAATATGTTGAGAATATTGCTGGAAAACCCGAAAATCTTTGTATGGAACCATGGCGCAATAAACAGGTGAAGTAATAAAACAGCTTTCTTTATCTTCTGACATTCGGCTGCCTTATAGACAAATTTTAAAGGCAGCTTTTCATATAAGGCAGTGTCGAAATCTTTCTTCTCGCTCTAATTACTTCACCTGGTATAATTCCGCCATGGCATGGAACAAACAAAGTGTTGCGCGAATTATTAAAGTTTCACGTTCTGTGTGAATTTCTAGCAATGTATTATCAGTTGGGCAGTTGTAACAATGTTGACATTTTTCATCAGCACGGCAGTAATGCCGCTTTTATTGCGTGCCTCGAACAGGCCCTAACACAAAGAATATTGTTTTGAGTTTTATCTTCAGTTAAAATTTCTGCATAATCATCATTTGCTATATCCGGCCTGTGGATTTCGTTTACGAAGACGAAATAGTGAGGTAAAAATATATACGATTTTATCTACTCTTAGACTTCTAAATTTGAACGTATACTCGGTACAAGCGGGTGGGATGAAGGCCGTAATAAACAGGTGAAGTAATAAAACAGCTTTCTCGCTTTATTTTCTGACATTCGGCTGCCTTACAGTCACAATTTATAGACAAACTTTCAAATAAAGCAGTGTCAAAATCTTTTCTTCTCACTCTAATATTACTTCACCTGGTATAATTCCATCCTGATGCATGCAATAACACCATACCCAATAATTCCCATTACTTGTACATTAAAAAGCAGTATCAGAAGTGAACTAGTGTCATTTTATTATTATTCTTTTTTCTAAACGGTTATAATACCACCAGTGCGAGCGCGAGGGGATGGTGCGGGCGGCGCGCGAATGCGGACCGCCGCGACGCTGGGCACTTTCAAAATTGTAGATTTACAAATCCGTCCATTTAAATTGTTCATGTACTACTTTTTGTCAAATGTAACTGGGTACTATTTTGCTTTATTACTCAGTTGTTAAATTTAATAGTTGCTCTTATTGCTCAACGAGAAATGAAATAAAGCAAATTTGTGTTATTTCACATTCAATCGGGCAAATAACACGAATTTGCGTTATTGCCATTTGTGTTATTTCTGGTGTATAATTGAATTCATGAAATGGTGTTTATGCAGCCAATTTTAACCCAAATTCATGAAATGAATTCGTGAATTAGCCTACGCATAAACGGGCACCCTTAAATTGTGCATATGGAAACTGTGCATACGAAATAATGCATATGAAAAAAACCGAAATAATGCATACGAAAAAAGCCGAAATAATGCATATATGCACAGTTTCGGTTGAAAACCGAAATAATGCATATGAAAAAAAACCGAAATAATGCATATATGCACAGTTTCGGTTAAAAACCGCAATAATGCATATTAGAGAAACCGAAATTATGCATATGCACTCTTTCGTTTGAAAACCGAAATAATGCATATGAAAAAACCGAAATAATGCATATATGCACAGTTTCGGTTGAAAACCGAAATAATGCATATGAAAAACCCGAAATAATGCATACATGCACACTTTCGTTTGAAAACCGAAATAACGCATATGAGAAAAACGAAGTAATGCATACATGCACAGTTTCGGTTCAAAACCGAAATAATGCATATGACAAAAACCGAAGTAATGCATACATGCACAGTTTCGACTCAAAACCGAAGTAATGCATATGACAAAAACCGAAATAGTGCATACATGAAAACGAACTTCTTTCTGAGTAGGGATTATAACCCTTACTAAGTAGAATTCTCCTTTCTTTGTTGCCCCAAAAGGGGACCGGAAGTATTTTTGCCTTCGGCCGCGCTTAGGGATTATAACCCTCACTAAGTAGAATTCTCCTTTCTGTGTTGCCGGAAAAGAAGGGCGGAAGTATTTTTGCCCAGAACTTCTCTCTGCGTAGGCGGCCTTCGGCCGCGCTTAGGGATTTTAACCCTTACTAAGTAGAATTCTCCTTTCTGTGTTGCCGGAAAAGGGGGCCGGAAGTACTTTTGCGCAGAACTTCTTTCTGCGTAGGCGGCCTTCGGCCGCGCTTAGGGATTATAACCCTTACTAAGTAGAATTCTCCTTTCTGTATTGCCGGAAAAGAAGGGCGGACGTATTTTTGCGCAGAACTTTCCTCTGCGTAGGCGGCTTTCAGCCGCGCTTAGGGATTAAAACCCTTACTAAGTAGAAGTAAATAATTCATAAAACCGAAATAATGCATATAACAAAAACCGAAATAATGCATTCATGCACAATTTCAGTTCAAAACCGAAATAATGCATATGGAAAAAACCGAAATAAAGCATACATGCACAGTTTCGGATGAAAACCGAAATAATGCATATGTGAAAGACGAAGGTATGCATACATGCACAGTTTCGGTTGAAAACCGGAATAATGCATATAACAAAAACCGAAATAATGCATGCATGCACAGTTTCGGTTGAAAACCGAAATAATGCATATGAAAAACCCGAAGTAATGCATACATGCACAGTTTCGGTTGAAAACCGAAATAATGCATATGAGAAAATACCGAAATTATGCATATGCATACTTTCGTTTTAAAACCGAAATAATGCATATGAAAAAAACGAAGTAATGCATACATGCACAGTTTCGGTTTAAAACCGAAATAATGCATATGGTAAAAACCGAAATAAAGCATACATGCACAGTTTCGGTTGAAACCGAAATAATGTCTAAATGCACAGTTTCCATATGCGCAATTTCGGTGCCCCGCATAAACGTAGTAAGTAATATTTTTTTCATAAAACAATGTGGGGAGTTGGAATTCAATGAAATCAATAATATCAATCAAAAAGTGTATTTTGATTTTTTTATGAGTTACGACGTTTTGCATTTCAGCTACTATGTTTGTTACGTTTTTTTTTTGCATTCAGGTGACGGTATGTGGGAAATATGTGTTTTTATTGAAGCTAGATGCGTTAAAAATTTTGTTTCACTTCTCGTAATTTCCTACTGGGTTGCTCATGCGGAGTACGCAGCCAGCAAAATCATCGTAAACGAGCTCGTAACTGGATATTTTCTCAAAAAAACCGGCTAAAAATTCGTTTATGATAGCCGTTTACGTTTCGTTTTAGAGTACTTTTTCGCTTGAAATTGTCGAGCGCCTACGAACAGTCGTAACGGATTGGAAAGGTTTCGCATGCGAATATTATATTTTATAAATTATTGTGGTTCAAGAAAATTTCCAACAGAATACAATTTTTTCTTGTGCTGACAAATTACTACAAGCCTATTTCTTTTACTTTTTTTTGTTTTATCGTTCACGAACCTAACTTTTCGCCGATCGAGAATCCCTCGTAAAACATAATAGGGGTATTCTCTGAGTCTTGCACGGATTGCACGGTAAAAACCGGTTTTCGTATGGGACAGCTTTGCAAACCGTGCAATCCGTGCACCGTGCAAGGGCTTTGTAAGACTCGGAGAATACCCCTAATGTTCGTGAAATGTACGTTTCCTTGCTGGCTGGGTAGTTCTCCAGTGCTCACCAACACAGACACAGTTTGACTTTTGCCGACCACTGCTCTAATTGCGTGAATTAAAACGAAAATCGTAACTTATCGGGCTTCAATAAAAATTATATAAAATTATTTTGCCCATACATACATACATACACTGAAGAGCAAAACTGGAACAATAGAACGGAAAGTTAAGTTTGTGGTAATGTACTTCTTCAGTTTATTTACTTTATGATAATTCAAACTTGCATTTCGCCTTACCGACGTTCAACTAAACGTTTGACCATAAAAATTTTAAGATTCGCATATGGAAACTCAGAAAAAAATGACCAAACAAAAATGAACTGGATTGTTCCAGTTTTGCACCCTCTTAGTATTTGCTGAATTTTATAATTCAAAGAGGAGTTCTGGCTCATTTCCAGCAATTTTGTAATAAAAGCGCGTGGTATTTTCGCTGTGAGTGCTTTAAGTGCACACCCCAAGCAAAAAGAATTTAAAGTTTTTGCAAAACAGTCAGAAAGGCTACGCTATAAAGAAAGAAATCATATCGGCCAAATGTCCGTTTTATGGTTATCTAAACAAGCGATAAAAGGGCGGACCTCAGTCTGCAAGATCAAGAGACCACAAAAAATTGCAATTTGCTTGGCTAGGCATATTGGAGGGTCTCTGAATACCAAAAAACTTTGATGCAAAATCAAAAATTACTGCTTTTTCACCACAAAGCAAGTGACTGGACATTACGTAAGACATGTGAACAAGTTATTGCAGCACAAAGATAAAGAGGAGAAAGCCTGCTTTGACATCCAGAAAATTTTTTTGTCAGAAACGCATTTTTACTAAGAAAACACATTGGATTGGTATTATTTTGAAGCGGGAATTTACAAGTTCTTCATAAACGACCACATTATTCCACCAAAATTTACTATTAATTAGGGCACGGCCCTAAATTTTTTAACTCTGAGGATAAAATTACACGTTTTAAGTCGGAATATTGGTTCAAGCGCTGTGCACCTGCATCAGGGATACGCCTAACGTCCCCAAAATATTTAAACTATGGTATGTGTACATATAATGATTTAGGGCCGTGTTACGCCTTAAGGAGTAAGAACTGTGGTAAAATCGATGGTAAAAAGAAAAGAGACAACAAATGAGCATTTTCAAAGAATTTGGCAATTTCTGAGGATATTTTTCGCAGGCTTTTATCAATTTTAACAGGACAATGATCAGAAATATCCTCCGAAACTGGGGCCAAATAGGTATAAATCCCAAGTTTTTATAATCATGGAGTGACCTGCGTAAAGCCCAGAATTGATTCAACAGAAAACTTATGGAATTGTTTGAAAATGCCACTGTTCAATTGTGAAAATTCGCCCAATCGCATGCAAGACCTTGGGCACGGCGTTGAGGAAAACCGGTGCGCGTTCTCAACAGATTTCGTCTAAAACCTGTGCGAAAGTATCCCAAGATGACCATAAAAATATATTCATAATAAAATATTCAAATTGGTTATGGCCAATTTATTAAAAGTCAAGCAAATGGTAAAATTTTCTGTCGGGTGCAAAACTGGAACAATGTAGTTGATCCTTTTTTTTGCAATTTTCTTCTTTATCTGTTTGTATTAATTATTGTTTTTAAGGCCTTCTGATGAAATAAACATTAGAAATGTGAATTCCGAAACTAGTTTACAAAAAAGTCTTCATATATTGCCAATATATTGCAAGAAAATTCACATTATGTATTACTGTTCCGGTTTTGCTCCTCAGTGTATGTATGTACATAAAAACTTAAATAAAATCTTCAGAAATCAATTTGGAGTTTGCCAAATTGCGAAAAAGGTTCCCAAGGAAGTGTGAAAACTTTCACTGTTGCGCCCTCTGGTGGAAGTTTAAAAAAAATATATATAAATCCAGAAAAGGATTCCTCATGCCAAAAACCCCCTTATAGATAGCAAGTTGTTATAAAAAATTTCTTATGCAAAACTTCTTTACAACACAACAGCAAAATTCGAAGAAACCTATTTTCGCAATTTGGCAAACTCAAAATTGATTTTAGACCCACGGTTTCTTCGGCAAATTTGCTTAGAATTACACGTAGAATCCTTCCATGCTATGCGTGCATAGTAAAAAAATTTATCCGCCCTAGTGTATACATTTACAGGTTTGTAAAGCTATGTTATGTCTTTAATGAAATCATCAATAATAATAATTTTGTGGCAGTTTCTTATTAAAAGAATGTGTTTTAAATGAGTTGAGGTAAGTTTGTTGCGTTAACTTGAGCAAACGAATTTTAAGTCGGAAAAAATTTGCACACAAAAATATGTTGAAGGAAAAAAATGATAAACACTTAAAAGAAATTCTTTTCAGTTGAGGATATATTGATTCATCCAAATGTTTCCAGAACTCAATATTATTCGATTCATTTGGATGAACCATTTCGCTATCCGACTGAATTTCATTTAACAGTAAAAATAATTTTGTTGTGAATTCATGCAGCTTTTTTACCACATCTTGAGTGCAATTCGTTTAAAATTGAGTGACATCGGCTAAAAATGCTAAATCCAAAATAAAATCGTCATCTTTTAAAGAACGAATCTCGAACTTTTCAACATTATCAATTTCTAGAAACTGCAGAACTTCCTTCCTCAATTCAAATAATCTGTATAGACAATCACCACGACTTAGCCAACGAACATCTGTACACATTTTAAAGTCGAAGTGACCAGCGCTCGTATTTTTTTTTAAATTTACAAATTTTCTGTGGGTAAGTGAATGATGCCCCTCGTACTTTATTAATGGTGACATGGTGATTGCTTATAAATTTTTAGAAGCGAGTGCAACTTGGTGGATAAAGCAATGGAAATCGTGTCCATAAATTCCATGTTTTTTCAATTGCCCGTAAAGCATTCGTATTTTCCAGTCATAACCCTGCAGGAAATTGAATTTTACCTGCAACGAACTCATTTATTTAACATGGCGATGTCCTAGGAAGCAGTCAATTGCCTTTTCCTGCATGTATTTTCAACTACTTTAAAATGAATTTGGCTTAAACAACTTCAAAGTCAGTATGTTTCGTTTAAATAGCTTTCTTCTGCACTGCACAGATGCTTTTTCAAAAGAAAATCCGAAATTAAAAATTTAAAATTAAATGAGATTGGAACATGGACATTCTTGGCTACGACCAATTGTAGCAAACATCCTTGCACGCTCAGTTTGAATTGTGTGCGCGCAGCAAGTCGACTGTCCGACTCTGCATTTAATTTCAACTACTTTAAAATGAATTTGGTTTTGAATAGGCTTGCATTCTGGACTTCACAGATGCTTTTTCATACTTCCAAGACACAAATTGTTTTTTTTTTAGCAAAAACAGAATACAAATTCGAAACGTTTACTCTTTGCATTTGTTTTAAAGTAGTCTTTCAACTAGTTGATTTACAAAAAAAATCACTTGTTTCCGTCAGGGAACGTTTGCTTCATCTGTACACACTCCTGCAAATTTTTTTATGTCAGCAACTGAAAAAAACCTTTTCGTCGACGTAAAGTGAAAATAGGCTGGTTTGCTTTATACAGCCCGTTTTGAATTTGAATTATTGCTTGCTTCCATTTCGGTCAACCGAGCCAATTAATTACACAGGTCCACAAAAAAAAATCTATGAAAGGTTCCTTTGACCAAACCTAGTCTGTTATATGTTTGTGGGGTCTCTGAACACGAATCTGAAGTCCGTTTTGCTCCATCACGTCTGGATTATTTTCTAACCTCAAAAAACATCTCGGATTTACGTGACTTTTTTTCAAAAAATTACTGGTTTCGGTGTACCCCTGCTGATATATTTCTAAATATTCCCAAAGCTCACAAAAAAATTAAATGTGAAAATTAGATCTAACAATGTAAATTTGCATCGCGGGTGAATTCAAAAACTAAGCTCAGAGGGGACAAAATAAAAGTAAAATATTTTTTTGTGTTCTATTTATATAAATAATGTGATTACGAACTTGTAGGTTTTAAAAAATAGAGCTCGTAAATACACCAAAATACTCTCTCGCTCGGAAGAGTTATATTAGTTGTGTTTATTTACAAATTAGCCAGTAACTTGCCAGCAACTCTCCAGTAAGTGTATTTCTAAGAATTCGCACTCATAGAAAAAATTTGCAACAAAGTACGCGAACGCTATTCCAGTAGTAATTTGCAAGTTTCATGAACGGCTGATAAATTGGTTGTTTATTCGCAGCAAATTCCTAATAAAACAATATATTTTATATTTAAATAGGTTTATTTTGTGAATTTCAACAATGAAAACCCAAAAACAGTTTTTTTATTAGTTTAAATTTCATTCAGCAACTTGCGATCAGCTGTTTTTCTTACTGGGAAATTCTTATAAGTAAAAATTTATCCAGTAAAATCCAGTAACAACTTGAAACTTCAACTGCCATTTTTCGCTCTCTCAATTTCCCCTACTTTGAAAGTTTTTGCGTACGAAAACGCCAAAACATGAAAATTCGTAAACACTTTTACTGGATTTTACTGAAAATGAGTAAACAAACGCAACTATTTTTTAAACTCATCAAATGTTCGGCTCACACATGACTTTGCACGTGCAGTATATGTAAAATAGTTTATTTGTATTAATGGCAACATTTTAATTTTTATCGCTCCGAGTTTTAAAGTGAGGCGAAAAATATTTATAACATATTTAAAACACAAAACTTAGACATCAAAACGGCTAAGCTTTTTACGCCTAACTTTTAACTCAGTAACTGACAATAGAGAAAAGAACGAGCTTAAAAAAATCGATGACATAACCAAGCAAGCAAGAAGCACAAATCTTCTTCAAGCCAAGATGGGCAAATGGACTTGTCATTTACGCCTATCACAGTCAGGTGTTTGTACCACATGAAGTCCAGCAAGTTGTCTGCAGTGTCGTCTGCTCAGTGAGAGCAAAAAATTAGATAGGCCTTGTGAGATTGAAGCAACATGAGTTTTGCCCACCTGCATCACCCCGCTGCCTCTCAGTCATTTCTGAGCGAAGTATTCACCCAGCTTCTGATGGTGCTTCGATTGCTGAAGGTGGGAGTGCTAAAACTGGTAGCGGACCGAGGAATGCCTGGTCTGAGCAAACTCTGGCCAAATGATCAGATGTCTCATAACCAGGTACTCTAGAGTGAGCTGGCTCCCACAGTAAAACAACATCGTTATGTTCACTATCATATTTTAGTCGAGACTTGCATTGCCGAACTAGTTTGGAAGTACTTAAATAGAAGGCTGGTCAATGCCTTAAGTGCAGCTTGGTTGTCACTATAATAATAATAGATTGGCGCTTACACATATGTTAGTGTTTGGCCGAGCTTCTCCTCCGATTTGTGACGTGCGCCTTGATGTTGTCACACAAAGCGGAGGGACCTACAGTTTTACGCCGACTCCGAACGGCGATTGTATTTTTATGAGAAGCCGTTTTTCATGGCAGAAATACACTCGGAGGTTTGCCATTGCCTGCCGAGGGACGACCGCTGTTAAGAAAAAACCATTTTCTATATTTTTTTGCGATGTTGCTTTGACCAGGGCTTGAACCCAGGCGTTGCGGAGTGGAAGCGCGCACTGCTTACCACTACACCTCAGCGGCCAACGTCACGGCGTCACTGCAGTCACGTAAACTCCTTCCCCTCCACCTATGTTCCAGCACGTTATTGCAATTATCTCAGCCTAGAAGACCGAAGCATATTCCTCCACAAAAAAGTGAAGCTTATCTCCATTAACCTCGAAAAAGACCCCAGATCCTGACCCAAAGTCAGTTTTGGAGCTATCAGTGAAGATTCGACAATGTGTGAGTCCCGTCTCAGCGATGGAATCAAACCAGCATTCAGTCTCAGGGAACTCAACATTACAGGATCTCTTCAACAAAGGTAATGGTGACGTATTATCCTGTAGCATTGAAAAGACACAAGTGCTTAAACCTCTGCCGCCAACAATTTTCGGCGCGCAACACTCATGTTCATACCAGCATCCGGTTCTTTTTAAATTACAGGTGGCCTTTAAGGCTTCCCCACGTATGAAAACACAAAGTGACGGTAAGTGCAGCAGTGCGTCGAGAGCACGATCCAGAAAATAAAGGTCGCGCCATTCGCGGACCGCTAACCCTCTCTTCGCATCCACCCAATCGCTGACGTCATAATATACTTTTGTTTACATTCACTGTTGCCAACTTGATGCTTTTCGCACCAAATTTAGTGGGTATTCAAAACGTGAAAATTTTTGAGTTTTGTGCTTGGTGCGTTTTTGGTGCTTTTGTTTTTAGTTTGAAAACTTCAAATTAGAGCCTTTGATTTGCCGGGATTGTTCGAGAAGCAATTTCTCGCGAGGATCGCTTCCTCACGAGATTCTCGTGTGTCGAACAACTCGTAATACTCGCAAGCTTCTCCATGGTGAATTTAAGGCAGCGTATTTACTTTAGGGTATTTAAACCCTGAACTGTTGAATTTCTTTCAAGCGCAATACTCGTAGCTCTCCAGAATATCAACCATGCGCATGTTCGTTTTCAGTGAGGTCTGTATTGTCCAACCATATGGAGAAGCTTTACAAATACCAGGTTGCACTGTTCTTATCCATTTATTACTTTTACTCACTTTCTTGCTGCAGCCATCAAACATACAGCATATACATCGAACTAAATTTTTCTTATACGCACAAACATTTTTTTTTTTGACAATAGAATATTTAACATTTACACATACATTTTTTTTTTTTGATTTTGTTTTTAATACGTTCGATATGCTCTTACATACGTATGTCTGGATAACTACTCGAAATTTCTAGCGAGAATGGCGATACCCGAGATCGTGTCGAGAACTCGATTACTCGATTTCCCGGGTATCGAAGTGCTCGAGAATGTACGAGCAGAAATCGAAGGCCCTAATAAAAATTTGGTGCTTTTTCAAATTCAAAACTTGGCAATACTGCCTTTTGTTCGATGCTTCTTCTCTTTCTTGTCGAGTTCGTCTTGCTCTCTCATTCTGGTATATTTTGACGTCACGGCAAGTTGCTCTCAGCTCGATTGGCGCAATCTTGTATTCAATCATTCTTGCGTCAAGAGCACTTACATCACTCAAAAAAAATTTAAGTTAAATCAAGCAACCATTTTGGTTCTTTACATTGAAACCAGATAAATTTTCGTGGACACCAATTTAAAACTCATGAACCTCCATATTTTGTTCACGTCACCGTGGACCCCAGTCGAGTCTTCCGTGGACACCTGGGGGTCCACAAGGACCACTTTGGGAACCACTGCTATAAATAAATCTCAGGGGGAAGGATTACAAAAGGTTGGTATTTTATTACAAACACCTGTACTTTTCTCATGGACATTATATGTAGCTGCCAGTAGAATTCGTTCGTTTGACGGGTGGCGGTTCTACATTTCAGATAGTTCAGATGAAGGTCATTTGTCTGCCGAAAAAAATGGTTTTTACAAAAAAAAATAATTTGTAGAGAAATTGTTAGGGGTCTTAAAAAAACTAGAAAACGGTCGAATCTCGACAGTAACTGGCACTCTAGTCAGTATTATGTGCCATACATCAGACATACATATGTATGTATGTACGCACATATACATATGTACATATAAGGGGCATGTGCGAAACAGAGCATACAATCCACTCGGTTCATACTCGTTACAAGTATTTTTGCTATGCACATACAACAAATTTGTTAAAACTCCCTAGGGGTGAAGTCGTTCGCACTCAGCGGATTTTTATTTAGTAATTTCGTACTCTTCAACGCGTGGCGTTGCTCGAAGAAACAAAGCTTTCAATTATGAGCGGTAGCTTTTTTAAGAAAATCAGTGCTTGAAAGTAGTTTTAAAGGGTTAAGCGTTTAATATATGTATGTATGTATCTATCATCTGTATAAATAAAATAACAATAACATATATACATATTTATGTGTGTAACTAGGTAGTGTATCGTTTTGTACATATCTATATGAGTACGAATTGAAAAAGCAATGCAGCGTACTCTCGTAATAACTTAGCGACTCGCAATAAGCGAGCAAGTGATAAGCTATGCCGAGTTAATTGATATGAATATGGACTTACAAACATATGTACATACAGTGGCGGATCCAGGGGGGG
>NW_023459202.1:38592-41068 GCF_013731165.1 Rhagoletis pomonella | reverse complement strand
TTCTTTTTCGCACGTCATGGGTACATTGAATAATTCTATAATTCTTTGAAAATAATGGCACGTGTATGTATAAAGCAGGTATGCCTTACGCTGGCAGAACTCCATAAGCAAGTGCCCTGCGCTGGGCATGCCTGGTATAAAGTTTCGCCAGCCCTGGGCTAGGTACATGACCTAGCGGATTGGCGTCGCGCGGTGCGATTAAAACCATTACCAGCGATCAACTATACAAACTCATATGGCGGTGTTTATGATGGTGCGATTGATACCGCCATAAGAGTTTGTGTAATACGGTGTTCGCTTGAGGCGATTTTACAGGCAACTTTTAGTTGAAAGCGAAAATCGCCTGGTGTGAACGGGTTTTCAACTAATCGCTTCCCATGCAGTTGGGGTGCAGACAACTATTGATTCGCCTCTAAAATTGCCTGGAAAATCGCCTCCTGCGAACACCGTATAATTGACCGCTAGCAGCGATTTTAAACGCTTCGCGCGATACGAATTTGCTTGGTCATGTATCGAGCCTTATGGCACCGTTAATCACTGCGCCATAAACACCGCATGTAAATTTGTATAATTTATCGCTGAATTGAATTGAAAACCTCGACTCTTTAGATATGAAATGTTGAAATGCAAAGATTGAGTACAACTAAATATAATACACTTCTATGCAGGTCAAATTGCTGAACCCTCAACCGGGGCACTTTGAAATTGAACCAGAAACGCTGTGGGCTCAAATCGTCAGCGTTGTAAACAGGGCAGTTATAGGTGAGCAGAGAATTAAAAAATATTAGCTCGTGGTTATAGTCAAAGTAAAGTTTTAATAAAGTCTTAAAGTAATCGCAGTTGCAACTTTTTGACACAATTTACAATGAGATATCGTCGCTGGAATAATGAAATAGTGTAACATGAAAAGTATAGTTTTGAGAAAAACGAATTGGAAGTTTTTACAAACCATTACAAACCATACAAATACAATTTCGTTTTTCGGGAATAAATTAGTGAGCCAAAGGGATATTTAAGAAAACTAAAGATTTTTCTAATAGATTAAAGGATTGTCTATCCAATGGTGCAATTATCGAATAATAGTGTATGTGGCATTTACACTGTTTCTTTATTCGAGGGACGATATATGTATGTCAAAAAAGCTGGAACTTACTTTAGAGTCGACTTTATTACAACGCTTTTATCAACTTGCAATGTTGTGGATCCAGAAGCTTTCAAATGTTGTGTGTCCGACACCATAAAGCAAAGCTTTGAAAAGCTCCTATAAAAAAGCATAGTGAATAGGGCGACATCTGTAGTGAAGTAGTGCATAGGGCGATAGCTGTAGTGAATAGGGCGAGGTAGATGACATCTAGATGTCGCCGTTTGCTACACCGGAAATAGACGACACGTCAATTCTTTAAATAAAATTAATTGGTGCTCGTTCGTATGTACATACATATGTAAATGCATGTGTGTGCACCTTTCTATTAATATCGTTGAATTATTTTAATATCTATTGCAAACTTTTATTCATACAGGACTAAAAAGGAGAAAATAAATAATATAAAAAAAACTTTTTAATATACAACGCTTTTATAAATGGACTAAAAAGTAGAAAATAATATTTCTCAGTCCCATAGAATTTGTTTTGATAACTTTTGAAATTGAAAATGAAAAGCGTTGGGCGCATGTATTACACTTGAATTGATATGAAAAGTAATATATGTATGTATGTATGTGGGTATATGAATAACGACCGCTTAAAATCGATTTCTAAGTTCTACTTTCGCTGTAGAAATTTTAGGTCTACGTTATGTAGTTTGACTATTGTCAACTAAATCGAATGCTTTGTAAGTGAAGTGACTTGTAGACCACTTGAGGTATAGGTGGACCAGTTGGTAACCACTTTGGGACCAGTTGGTAACTAGTTCGTGGGACCAGTTGGTAACCAGTCGGGGACCAGTCCGGAAACCAGTTGGGAACCAGTTTGGGACTAGTCCGAAACTACTTACCTTTGGACCAGTTGGGGACCAGTTGGTTTTTTTAAGCTCCTGTGGCCGTTTTAAGGGTAATTCTTGGGCTCCTGCACTGCCTTCTGCCTTCTACGGTGGTAATTTTGGGCCGGGTTGCCTGTTTTGGCGGATTGTTGTGCTGTGTGCCGCGTATTACGTGTGCCGGGTACCACTTTCTCGAGCGAATTGCTCTGGGGAACGTGTTGTGTGAGTTGCTGGCTTTTTGGCTAGACCTTGAGGAGGGTTTATACACGCATATCGGCGGAAATAGACGACACGCCATTTCTTTAAATAAAATTAATTGGTGCTCGTTTGTATGTACATACATATGTAAATGCTTGTGTGTGCACCTTTCTATTAATATCGTTGAATTATTTTAATATCTATTGCAAAATTTTATTCAGACAGGACTAAAAAGTAGAAAATAAATAATATAAAAAAAACTTTTTAATATACAACGCTTTTATAAATGGACTAAAAAG
>NW_023459202.1:0-38492 GCF_013731165.1 Rhagoletis pomonella | reverse complement strand
TGTTGTGTGAGTTGCTGGCTTTTTGGCTAGACTTTGAGGAGGGTTTATACACGCATATCGGCGGAAATAGACGACACGCCATTTCTTTAAATAAAATTAATTGGTGCTCGTTTGTATGTACATACATATGTAAATGCATGTGTGTGCACCTTTCTATTAATATCGTTGAATTATTTTAATATCTATTGCAAAATTTTATTCAGACAGGACTAAAAAGTAGAAAATAAATAATATAAAAAAAACTTTTTAATATACAACGCTTTTATAAATGGACTAAAAAGTAGAAAATAATACTTCTCAGTCCCATAGAATTTGTTTTGATAACTTTTGATTTTGAAATTTTAGCAAAAGTCATTATAAACAATCTATGAAATTGAAAATGAAAAGCGTGGGGCGCATGTAATACACTTGAATTGATATGAAAAGTAATATATGAATGTATGTATGTGGGTATATGAATAACGACCGCTTAAAATCGATTTCAAAGTTCTACTTTCGCTGTAGAAATTTTAGGTCTACGTTATGTAGTTTGACTATTGTCAATTAAATCGAATGCTTTGTATTGCATGCGCTCCACGTTTTTCATTTTCAATTTCATAGATTGTTTATAATGACTTTTGCTAAAATTTCAAAATCAAAAGTTATCAAAACAAATTCTATGGGACTGAGAAGTATTATTTTCAACTTTTTAGTCCATTTATAAAAGCGTTGTATATTAAAAAGTTTTTTTTATATTATTTATTTTGACAATAACTACGGTTCATTAAGGTTAATCATCAAAACATGCTAACTTTGGAAATGTGTAACTTTAAGATATTACACCCAGTATTGCATGCTTGCACCTCATTAAATATGCGTAAATACATACTTATACTTATCGTACATATCGTTTTACTAAAGTGTAATATTTTCAGTACACATTTTAAGTCAGATTAATGCTGGTCAAAATCAGTCTCATCTCAAGTCACTAAACTTGAGACTATTAAGAACATGTCTGGCAACCGTCTTTCAACTCACCAAAGTCTTTCGAAAGTCTTGTCAATTCGAAAGACAAAAAGCCAGTTCCAGATGCATATTTAGATGGTATATAAGCTTAATTTTAGATTGTTATTTAAATGCCATTTCAGTTTTGTAGGGTTTCAGATCTCATTTATTTAAATATTCGAAACAAGTGGCAACACTGTTGCTTATTCCTTGAAATTGTTGTTGCAATTATTTGTTTGTTTGTTTTCACGCTTTCCGGGCTATTTCGGTAATTAGATCGTCAAAATAAGTTACTCTCTCGCAAGTGTCAAAAATATAATTCTATTTCACTATCACTTTGTAGTACTAGTGGTTCACACCACACCTACACAAGATCTGACAAGATGAAGCAAAAGAAAAAAGTAATTTTCTGGCTGACGTTTGTAATTTCAGCGCCATGTTATTTTCTGTGTAAAGTAAACAAAGAATATGAAGACGAAGCATAATGAAAAAAATGCAAGCAATATTGTAGCACATGTTTGTGCTAACCAATTTATTATTTTTGTACGTGATTTTGCATCCAATCACCGCGCACTTCATTTTAATTACATTTGTACAAAAAATTATTGAAAATCGCTTAAAAATCACTGAAATAAACCACACACTTTTTTCTCAATTGCTATTACAAATGGCTGCTTCTCAACACGTCAGATCTGTTCTAATTGGTTCATGATCACTAACCATATAGTGGTAGTGAAATTGAAATGTACTACCACTAACCATGTAGTGATAGGAAATTTGAAATGCACTACCACTAACCATATAGTAGTAGTGAAATTTTGAAATGCATTATCACTGAAGCCCTAGTGGTAGTGAAAATCTCGATTTAGTGCAGCGTGACCAACCCTGACGCACAGTGTTTCGAATAGCAGATATAACTGGACGAAAGTCAAAATTTTATTTGTTTATAAAATACTTTATGGTACTTGGAATACATTCCTGACAACACATTTAAATAACAATTGCATTTATTAAAGCAATAAACACATGGAAACAAAAAAAAGGTAAGTCAACGCCGTCTATTTGAGAACTCTATTTTAAAAAGTGAAATTTAACTTAAAAATTTGCTAATCGCACTCACAATTATTTGCATAATTGCAAATTGAATTTATAAACCAAAAATTACACTTATTTCGCTATGGATGCAGAGGTCATAACGAAATTTATGTCCACATTAGTACAAGTAAATTTAAATTAAAGTCCTTGTTAGAACTAAATCCGCTTTATATTCTTTGACCAACCTCAAAATAATAAACAGTTTAAGTACGAAATGAAAGAAAATCAAGCTTAACCAGTAGTATATGTTTTTGGGTTTAATTAAAATCAAAGTGATATTTTTAAAAGCAATTTATTTAAAAATGCGCAAAGTGCATTTGGTTTTGAACTCGGATTCTTAATAAGGAAGGAACATACTTTATTGCAGTACTGTCAAATTTAAAAGCGCGTTGCGCATTTAAAAAAAAGGTGATTTTGAAAATTATACTTGCAAAAAGCAGAGGTTGATTTAGTTTTTTTAAACATAATTTTTTTAAAACACATAATTTCAAACAAAATACACCAAAAGAATAAATAAACTTCATTCATAAAATAACGAAATATAATACCGCTTTCTTACAGTAACAATTTGAATTGCACATTGGAATTTTTCTGTTTTGAAAAGAAAAAAGTTTTTTGTTCAAATTTGTGAAGTTTGGACACGCATATCTCCCAGCCGAAAAACGATAGAAAGGTGAAAACTGTCCCGCAAATGTAGAATTTAATGGGAACCTGCGTTTTTATTTTTCCAAAAAAAAAAAACATTTTTTTAATTGAATTTTTGAGCACGCTTGGCTCCAATGTGCGCTGTGCAAATAATATTCGACGGCGTGATGAGGACGTGAACGTGAAAAAGACATTGCCGCGCATTTCTTAATGTTCAAATTGAGCTTATTCTCTACACACCAGCAATGCTACTTATAGTTAATAGACTTGATGTGAGGTGAACAATATGAATATTTGCTAATAATGAAAATATTATTTTAGAGCTAAAAAGAGTTCAATAGAAATCCAAGAGACTTGAGAGACGTATTTGTATACGTATTTATGTGCTATAGTACCATAATTACAATATTTTGTTATACTTTAGGGCTACAATATCGACCTCAGCAGGGTTTCTATATTATAGTGGTTAAAGTTAAGCAGATATATTTTAACATTTTTTTTAAAATAAGCTAAGATTTCTAATGATCTGTACAGAAGCAGGAAGAGAGTTGAACAATTTGCACGACGTGTATGTATAGAAACTTCCAAAATGAGACGAGCGAGCAGGCGGAACATGTACAGATGTACTTACAGGAAGTAAGTTTTTGCGTAAGTAGTAAATTTCTGACGGAAAGCTTTCTAGGTAGCCAGATTTAATAAAAAATATTTTTAGAACTTTGAAACAATATAAATGCCGGCATGGAAGTATATCGAGTTTTCTAAAAAATTGCATAGTGTGAGATCTGCTGTTAGCGTTGCAGATCCGTCTAATTACGCGTTTTTGAATTGTTACAATGGGTGACAATTTATTAGCCGAAGCGCCACCCCAGCAGGTGATACCATATTGCAGCTTTGACTGAAATATACCATAATAAACAATTTTTAGTGTGGGCATAGAGCACAACTTTTTGAGGCGGTAGAAGTGACGAATGGTGTTAAGAGAGTATTGTTTTATCGTACGAAGAAGTTCAGATCACTTCAAACGATTGTCAATAACTATACCTAGATACTTAAAATTTTGCAACAGCGTCAACCTTAAAACAGTTGTCGGTGCATTTGACAGTGCACACGAAAGACTTAGGAGACATTCAAAGAGCACGCAATATTATGCAGATTGAAACGGGGACAATCTGAGGAATGAAATATAACATCACAGCTTGGCAATTCTTTGGGAGCATGGCTAAAATACATAAGCTTAGTTTTAGTACTTACAAGTAGTTTGTGGATATTGGAAAAGATTAGTTGTAGTTGATCTACCTCCGAAGAAGCCATATTGTCGAGTTGAGTTTTACGCAAACTACACACTCGTTCCGTTGCAGAGCACCAAAATTATACGTTGTGTTGATTCTTTTTATTTTTAATACGATTTACACTGAAAGTCTATTGTTTTTCAGCAGATGATCTACATTCACGACCTTAACAAACAACGTTGCCTGTATATAATAAAATAAAATGTCTATCATAAATGTGTCTTATTTCAACGATTTAGAGTTTAAGGGAAACCCCCTATTGAGTTAAGTGAAGAAACCTTCAAAATGCATAATTAAGACCTGCAGTGGAATTCTGACAATCGCTACGCTAAATTTTTGTCGCTAAAATTCTCTCAGTGAAAAGCAGTGGGTCCTAAAAGTATACAACATTGAAGAGTAACACATGCAATCTGTAATCAGCCAAATCTGGGAGGATGCGGGGAATGTAACTAGATGTTACGTGTTGATAGGGGCGCCTGCTATTTTTTTGGAGATTTTCGGCGATCAAAATTAGTGATAGCGAACGGTGGAGTCCGGCTGCTGTATTGTACTGCTTAAAAAATGTATTTTTATAATTTTTCAATTAAGAAAAATTAGCACGCTTTATTTTGTTATATAAATATGTATAAACTTAATCGTCATTCCCAATCGATGAAACTGTTTAATTTTTTCTTTATTATCAAATCCAAATCTAAGATGCCCAATTAAAACCCTGTGATATCACGAACTTTGGTTTGTCGACACAACGCTGTACATTTCTTACTTGGAACCACGAAACACAGGAGTATTACCATAATTTTATAACATGGAAAGATTTGCGTGCGAATACATTAGTGGACCAATGGAATGCTGGAGCAGCTATTAAGGCATTAAACATATTTTCTTACGTTTTGTACTTGATTACACGGAGCAAACGATTTCTAGCAGCAAGTGTGTTGAAAATGATGAATGGGCAGGTAAATTATGCATTTCGATGTATTGAATAACAAAAGCTTTTTTCTTGGGCGTAACAGCCGGTTTCACCAGAAACTTAAATGTAAAATAATTTTTTATGTTCTGTCAATTTCCATATAAAATTAAAAAATTAAAATAATTTTTCACTTAAATTGCTTTTGTGAAATTGGCTGTAAAAGTGTAACAATTCGCTATATTAAATTACTATCATAAAACTCGAAGTTATTCGAGGTGAACACATTAAAACAGAGGAAAGTAACACAAATGTTCAGTATAAGTTAAAAGCGGCAAAAACCACGATTAAAACATTACAAGGTAAATTCATTCTCTCAATTCTTCGGCCATGATATTTTTCTGCGGTTTGCAAGCATTTTAAAATCATATAAAATTGAAAATAAAAAAATTAAATTGCTCACAATTGTTGTTTGAGATTGAAAATTAGAAAGTGTGCGTGAGATTGAGTTTTGAATTTTTAAAATACATATATTAGGTTCGTATAGTAACCAATATTCAGTACTAATTTGTACTGGAACCTGCAAATTTTTACTGGAAAAGTGTATGATAACCCAAAAAATTTGCAAGATAGCACTGATTCGAGAGCGTAACAACGCGGGAGAGCTGAAAATTCTGGCTAGTGAAATTTTTACTAGCAGAAAGTAGCTAGCAGAAGAAGAAGAAGAATAAATGTCAAAAGCCTCCATTTGTTGAATTAGTTTAGCACAAGCAAAAGTAAAATGAGTGGAAATCAAAATATTAATGACGTACTGGATTTTATAAGCAGTGATCGAACTTAAAAAAAATTCTTTGTGGTAGAATCTGGAAAAAAATGTGGTAGATTTCAAAAAAATGTGGTAGAGATCAGGTTTTGGAACAAACTTTGTACAAAAATTTAAAAAATTCTGCAAGGTTTCACCTAAATTGCAAACTTTTTAATTAGACACTGAAAAAAAATTAATTTTAGCATATTAAGTGCAAGATTGAAGTTGCTAAAAATTGCGTTAAATGTTGGCAATTTTTTTCCTTAACCGTGTAAAGCAGTTCCTTCTATATCAAGATATTTTTCGAATATATTTTGAGATATTTCTGCAACCTTGCGGAGTGCTGCCAGCTTTTCTTTTTGTCACATCACGTTGTAGCGAACAAATGTGGCACGTTCTAGAAACCGCTACTTGGGATTTGCCGATTTTGGCAATTCTCAAGTAAAAGTAAACAATGCCTCAGAAACTTTCGAAGCACTGAAATTTGCTAATCCCCGTTTTTTAACATTTTCGCCATTAATTCTTTTTATAAATCAAATATTTTGCAATTTAACACAATAAAATCACGTTTCCTGTCGAAAAAATGTATTATTGATTTGTATTACTGATTTGTGAATAGTAAAATGTTTACAGCAGAATATCAAAACGGTGCAACAACTATTCACTTGCAAGTGTTTACTAGCTTTGTGTTCAATAACTTTTTCTGCTAGCTTTCTCTTCTCAATTTTACGCTCTATTTCGCTTTTACGCTCTCGCTGCAATATTTTACTGGAGAAGTTACTATACAAAGCTAATGCTGGCAAACGTCAGACTGCCTCTCAATGGTTTCACCTTGTTATATTTTTATCGGAACAAAAACTATTTAGAACTGAGGTGAGTTTTTCTTTTCAATTATATAAACTAACTAAGATTATTAAAAGTTTATTTTGAGTGCTAAGCGACGTCAACTGACTAAAATGAGTAAAACAATTAACCTTTTTGTGTTAGTTGAACACCAGCAAGTGATGATGATACCACGCGCGTGTCGAAACAATTATTTTGAAATATAAACATTTTTAAGCGACAAAAAGATTGATTGTTTT
The DNA here is from genome assembly GCF_013731165.1 of Rhagoletis pomonella. NCBI lineage: Eukaryota > Metazoa > Arthropoda > Insecta > Diptera > Tephritidae > Rhagoletis > Rhagoletis pomonella. The sequence goes on along the minus strand of NW_023459202.1, from coordinate 31,685 downwards.
ACCCATTTTAGTTAACTAAGATTATGGAGAGAAACTTCTAAGGACTCAAGTGAGTCCAACAGCTACACTTTTAATCACAAGAACCTATTGTAGTAATGTCTCCTTATTTTATCGCACGTTTAATAATAAAGAGAATTATTTCAAAATTTAATTTTGTGGGAAAACGCTATTAAAGTTTGGTCAATTATTATATGAATGTAATATACAAAATAGATGGAAAGACACATATCTTCGCCATTTGTTTAGGGAGTTTAGTTATCTTGTAGACTAAAAGTATTCTTCTTGTCAAGCTTTTAACTGAATGATGAAATCTCAAAAAAAAATAAATAAATATTGAATTCATTCCTTATATTATTGAACGTGCCGTATATTAATCTGATGTGACTGAGTGTTCCAAAGTTATAGCCTAAAAAAATGTTTCACACCAAAAATTTTCTCCCAACATAAGTGTTCAAATAAAACGGACAACACTAAACTTTTTTTTCATGATACGTCCTAATGCACTTACTTTTCTTTGTACAGGTCACTCTGCGCCTTCTGCATGAGCTTGAGAACAACACTCGTCTTCGAGAGGCACTTAAGCAAAAAGACGCACGCGTTGAACTATTAGATTCCTGGATACTTTACAAATTAAGGTAAATTTATAAAATTAACGACAAAATCAATAATTTGTTAAAATACATATGTACATTAGGGTACTTTTTTTCGGCGACTATTTTTTTTTTTACTCCCACCTCGAAATTTTGTGGGAAGTATCTAAAAAAAGGCAGGGGGATTGAGTCGCTCACAAGAGTCATGCGACAAGCGAACACTCTGACCTAGACAGTGTCGATGAGGGCGCATCTAGTGTCAGCTCAGTGAGAGAAAAGGAACTGCTAGTGAGTACCGCGAGGGATGACGCGAATGGGGGCAGGAAATTACGAAATTAAGAGGGGAAGAGCGGCCTATCGCAATACAGAGCAGCCCTCAACCTCAAACTAAGCGCATGCTATGGGCCAGAGAATCTGTGGAGGCGGGAAGGAAGTGGTTTGACAACCCTAGGTACGATAATAGCATCGAGGAGGCGCAGGATGAGCGTCGGGACCGGATGAAGCGGCAGAGATCGGCGGAAGGTGAGAAATCCACCATCAAGCGACACAAGGGTGGCAGGGGAGAAAGGCTGCCAACGTCCAAAGCTGTGAGGCAGGCGAGCGACAACAAGTCGGCGATGCTAAGACCCTCTGGGCCAGCAAGCGGCGGGTCGTGCGCAAGAGCTGTAAAACAGGTTGATGAGGACCGGCACAGTGACGGCGACAAACCGTCGTCCTCCAAGGCGCCAAGAGAGATAGCCGGCGATGAGCAGGGGGCTAGGGCCGATGTTTCTCAGCACCCTGGAGCGAAGCTGAGTGAGCCAGGCAGTATATGGCAGTAGCGCTTCTGAACCGCAGCGAGCCCTATGGACAGATGACGCATGCATGAAGATCCAAGACTGGTCTATGCCCTCTTTTGATGCAGCAGGTTAGTATAATATGGTAAAACTCGTTTAATGCAACGACGACATGACACTAAGTTGGTAAAACGGAGTGGTGCCGAACCTCCAGAGACCGGATGATGCGCAGCTAGAGGTGGTGAGCCCTTATCCCCATGATACTGAAGGCTAAGTTATGATGCCGTGTGTGGCGAAAGCGGAGGACGTTTTGCTGCTGCAGAGTCAAAATCCGAACATACCCACTCGATATTGGAGAGTAGACCACGTATCAAAGCCTACGGAGGAAGGACAGAACTATATCGTCCAGATAAATGAGGTGGCGGAGGACCTGCTACGGAACAATGTAGTGGGGTATGGGTAGCGTCTATCTCAGACTTATGAAGAGACCTCCGAAAGGCGACATCAATCAGAACACGCTCGAAGCAGGGGAAGTCGAGAAGGGCCTAGGTCTCGATAGCTTGGCTAGCCTGATTGTAGCGGAGAAAGACAGCGTTGATGGTGAGGCCATGGAGATGGAGGGGAGCAAGCAGCGGCCAGATGCTGAATATCCTCCAAATAAACCTCCCACACAGTAAGGTGTCTTCGAGCGATCTCCTCATCACATTGGAGGAGGAGTCGTTCGACGTGGCGCTAGTCCAAGAGCCAAGGCTCTCGTTGGTATGAAGGATTTCTGGGCTGGAGGCGCGTACCTTTCGCGTACACCATGCGACGTGTGGGTAGTGTGAGAGCAGGTATCTTGGTTAGAAATAACTCGTACACAAACGCTTTATTTAATTACAGTACTGAGGATTTGGCGGTTGTGGTCATAGATAGAGACGGAGAGGAGGTTGTAATCCTGGGGCTCTGCTACATGGCGCACAACGTAGATGCCCCCCCCCCCCCCCCCCAAAGGGAAGGTGTGCATTGGCATCCGCGCCTACGACAACTTTCCGTCCTCTGCGCCCCCCCCCCCCCCCATAGAGTTTAGAAGGTTGGTGGAGGAGGAGAAGCGCAGAGGACGGAAAGTTGTCGTAGGCGCGGATGCGAATGCACACCATCCCTTTTGGGGGTGCAGCGACACTAATGAAGGAGGTGAGTCCTTACCCTGTTACATTATTCATGGTAACTTAAGCGTAGCTAATAGCGGCAAGGTTCCCACATACATGGCCCCAACGTCGAACAACGTTTTTCATTTATTTTTCTGTTCCGAGCCTGGCGTAGAGCTGACAGGATGGATGGTCCTTCTCGAATCATGCTTATATAGGCTTTACTATTTCTGGTAACAAATTCCTAAGGGAGGCTTCTTTCAGGAACCCCAGACTCACAAACTGGGCCCTTTTTTCAAAAAATAGTCGAGGACAGGCCGAGTTCGCCCAGATCTGTTAGAGATGCAAATGATCTGGAAAATGTGAACGATCATCTATCCGAAATACTAAATGGCCCCCCTATGGACGTCTAAAGGAAGGGCAAAGCCCCCTCGATGGAGCCATGAACTTAGCATCCTTATAAAACGGGGTAGGGTAACTTTTAGGCTAGCCAAGTGTGCTGACTCTAACGAATGTTGGGAGGAGTACAAGGATCCTCTAAAGATCTACAAGAAATCCATTCGCAGTGGTACAAGAAGCTCATGGAGGAACTTCTGTAGTGGAATCGAAAGTTCCAGCAAGACAGCAAGGCTAAGGAAGCTCCTGACCAAGGGTTGTGTAACCCAGGCACTCATTAAAAAGGACGACGGCGAGTGGACTCAATGCGGCGAAAAATATCTCGCCTTATTCTTGCAGACTCACTTCCCTGCGGTCGAGGATCCAAGTAGCCCACCTGATACAGGAGCATCCATCGCAGGAGAGGGTAGCCTTGCAAGGGAACTGGTGACGCCGTCTAGACTCGAGTGGGGCTTGAGCTCATTTTCGCGTATAGGTCGCCGAGCTCGGACGCCATCTTTCCTGCGATGCTGCAGAAGGCGGGCCAGAAGACCAGGGGTCTACACCAGTGATTCCTATAGTGGTCCAGGTGGACCTCCAGGGGTCCATGGGAGACTCGACAAAGGCCTACGCTAGCGTAAAAAAAATATTGGGGTCCACGAGGTGTAAATGGGGATCCACGAAGATTTATCTGGTTTCGATAGTAAAGAACCAAAATGGTTGCTTGATAGCCTATTTATTTAACTTTTATTTTTTTGAGTGGTGTATAGTGCTCTTGACGCACTGGTAAACTTACCGTCACTTTATGCCATCATCAGTGATCGGGCTTTAAAAAAATTCTGTGTGGTAGAATCTGGAAAAAAAAATGTGGTAGATTTCAAAAAAAGGTGGTAGATCTCTGGGTTTGGATCAAACTTTGTACAAAAATTAAAAAAATTCTGCAAGGTTTCACCTAAATTGCAAATTTTTTAATTTCAATTTATTTATTTAAATGCACATATAAGACATAGTCTTTTACAGTGCCATATTTCAAAACAATTACATAATAATAAAATTTTGGTAGCTTAAAGAATATATGTATACTAATCAGTTGTTAAACTAGTTTTTGAACATTTTAACAGTTGAAGAAAGAAATAGTAAAGTGGGAAACAAAAATTTGTAATAAGATGGTACAGGATTTAGCTTGAGAAGAAAGAATACACAGCCGATCTGAAGCGTTTTGCACTAGTTTCCGATTTTAATTTTCTTGGCAAAGAATTCCACAACTGTACGGCTCTAACAAAAAACATTCTTGATGTAACTGAATACTTAAAATAAGATTGCATGTGCGAGTTGACTGTGAAAACGTCAGTTTCGAAAAAAGGTATTTCGGGCAACGGGTGTAGATTACTTTATATATGAATAACACCAAACGACGATCAAAGAATATAGATATGCTGCAGTCAAGAATATTTGTCGAAAACTCGGAGATGTGATCAAATTTACGCTTGAGATATATATATCTAGCGGCATTGTTAAATAATAATTGATATTTTCCGAAGGATTCTTTATCGAGACAACCATATATTAACTCGTGGTACGATATTATTGGTACCAATAGCATTTTAACAAGCTTAAGTTTGACATCTTTGGGAATGAAGAACGCTGTTTTCCATAATTGCCTCAGTACAGAATACATTCGGCTGACTGATGCATTAACATGATCAATGCACGTTAGATTTTGATTCAGTGTAAACCCAAGTGTTTTAACAATCTTCTCATACTTCACAACACTCCCATTCAGCATGATTGGAGAAACATTATCAAGATTGTAGGGAAAATAGAATAGAGTAATTGCCTGCGTTTTGGACTAATTGAGGTTAAGCCTGTTATTTTTCGACCACAGAGAAATAGCCTGTAAGTCCTCATTTAATCGGAGGACTTAGTCTTCTGTTAAGCCTAGAGGGGCAGAGAGGCATATCTGAGCATTGTCAGCATAAGGATGAATTGATACATTTTTGCAGCATTTTTCTAAGTCATTAATATATAAATTGAATAATACCGGACCAAGAATGGAGCCTTGCGGTACACCCGATTTTACTGGTGTTAAGCTAGAGCGGTTATCCCTGAAAACAACCCTTTGATGTCTATTAGTCAAATAGCTTTCAATTAGTTTCACTGCATCATTGCTGAATCCGAAATATGTGTCAAGCTTTCGAATGAGGATTCTATGGCAAACAGCGTCAAAAGCTGGAGGACGAACGTCCTCCATGACTTTGAGCATAGCGGTTGGGCAGCTATGTCCTCTGCGATATCCCGATTGATTTTCAGATAAAAGGACATTTTCTATCAGGTACTTCATCATTTGATTCAGTAATACTTTTTCGAAAATCTTTGATAAAGGCGGTAAAATGCTGATTGGCCGAAAGTCACAGGGTTGTAATGCATTACCTTTTTTCGCAGCAGGTATAATATTAGCCACTTTCCAGGCATCAGGAAATCTAAGTGAAGTTAGCGAAAAATTTATAATATGCGTTAAGGGTGATATGATGTAAGGAAGAACGAGCCTTATAAACCTTAAGCTTATTTTGTCCTCTCCGACAGCATTTGATTTAATTGAAAGAATGCAGGGTATTATTTCCGATTCGGAAATATTAGAAAAGTTAAATCTGCGGCTAAAATCATACGAAATATTTACGTTGGGCACAAAAATATCATGCTCCTCAGGTAATTTAATTGCAAAGTAATCATTCATGGCTTCAATCAACATCGATCACACACTCAGATTTCAAATTAGATTTGACTCCAAGCTGTTTTAAATTATTCCACAGAACTTTCGGAGGACGACTAGTATTAAGTTTGTTTTGAAAGTAACATATTTTTGACTCACGTGTGATTTTAGTTGCCCGGTTCCGCATACGTTTATATGCCACCCGATTTTCTTCATTCGCGTTTTTCCTCCAGAAATTATAGCTTTTGTTTCGAGTTCTTATCGCCTCAAGTACCCTCTTAGTGAACCATGGTTGCCTGTTTCAATTAACTTTAATTTTTCTAAGTGAAATATATTTATAAAAAGATAATTGACTAAATTGGAAAAATGTTCAACTTTTTAATATAATATCGGCAAAAAACCAACAGTCATTCGAAGGTAGGGCTGAAGCTTCATTACCTAGGTCTTCAACATTGATTCCGTTAAAGTTTCGTGTATACAGATACTCGCGCGAAGACTCATTCAGTCATGAGAACTCATGAGAGACTAATGAAGAGCTCGGAAGACTCATTCAGTCATGAGAAGCCAAGCACTTGTGATTACTTGCTCAACACATACTCACTAGCTCACAAGTCGGCGCTCTCTTTTTCATAACAATAAGCAGAGTGTCCAGATTTGACGATTTCGCGCCAATTTGGCGATTTTTTTGGATATTTGCGCGTAAAAATTTTTCCCCCTCAAATAAATTTTTTCCAATTATAAAAATATACAAAACTTAGTTTTCTACCGATAACTTTTACAGAAGAGGCTAATAACTACGTGATAAACTTGACTTAAGAAGCATATTAAAAGACTGTCAAAAATGTTTAATCACCCTAATCGAAGATATTTTGAAACGATTACCTAGTCAATTAAATACTTAAAAAAGCTTTGATTTTGTCACTAGAAAAGTGCGTGAATCACAAGGGGGCGAGTTTCAGGGACCTGCTAATTCACTTTGAAGGAAATACTTTGAAGGAAAGAAGAGCAGCGGAAATTAAATATTTAAATCTTTTAACTTTCCCATGGAATAACTTTTCTCAGAACGATTCCATTCGACTCTGAAGAATTTTGGATAATTGCTTTCGGAGTGAAAACCGCAACAAGCAATAAAATGTTTGGAAATATATGTTAATTCATGTTATTATCCTTGCCGCACTCACACGCTTTGTTGAGCGCATTTTTTTCCGAAATGAATTCAACAAAAACTAAGATTCGAAATAGGATGACGTTTCCAATATCAAACAGTATGTTATCGAGGTTGAATAGCTCAATATATGGCAACAACAGAAATGTAAATCATTCAGACACTATAGGTGATTTTGAAGAAATTGTGGAAATAGCTGATCTCGCCTTATTATAGGTTTTTATTTAATTTTTAGCGCCGAGCTCTTAAAAGTGGATTGAGCGATTAATCAATTAATATGAGTTATAATAAATTTATTAATTGCGCAGTCCTATTGCAAAATGTGTTGAAACAAATATTTTTAAAAAGTATGCGTATTTTTAAAGAAAACTGTTTATACATTACTATTATATAAGTGGTTTGTGTTATTTATTATTACCATCTAAAGGTATTATATGCGTTTTTGTTCTTAAAAACAATATTATAAAATGATCTCATTTTTAATATAAAGATTTGTTAAATCCAATTCATGAATTTTATTAAAAAAAAAATTGCGTTTTTTTTTAACAATCTGGACACCCTGACAATAAGTGAGCGCCATTCTCACTTGCTAACTCTCCGTGAATAGTTGCGTTTGTTTACTCATTTTCAATAAAATCCAGTAAAAGTGTTTACGAATTTTCATGTTTTGGCGTTTTCGTACGCAAAAACTTGCAAAGTAGGGGAAATTGAGAGAGCGAAAATGACAATTGAGGTCGCAAGTTGTTACTGGATTTTACTGGATAAATTTTTACTTGTAAGAATTTGCCAGTACGAATAACAGCCGATCGCATGTTGCCTGATGAAATTTAAACTAATAAGGAAACTGTTTGTGGGGTTTTATTATTGAATTTCACATAATAAACCCATTTAAATATAAAATATGTATATTTTTTTATTAGGAATTTTCTGCGAATAAACAACGAATTTATCAGCTGTTCATGAAACAATTACTGGAATAGCTTTCGCGTACTTTTTTTGCAAATTTTTTCTATGAGAGCGATTTCTTAGAAATAAAGTTACTGGAGAGTTGCTGGCAAGTTACTCGATCATTTGTAAACAAACACAACTATTATTTCGCTTGCTTCACACGTATGGTCTGATCATGCATACTTCGCATAACTTCGCATAAATTTCAAACTGTAATTCCGTATGTACTTTGTATGCATTTAGTTTGTATTCCATTACCCATAAATTAGCAGAAGTTTTAAAAACTTAGCGATCTGTTGAGTTTAGATTTTGATTCACATTTTCTTAAGTTACATTTTTATTGCGTTGGTACAAATGGTTGTGCGAAGTATGCATAATCAGACCTTTAGTTTCTCGCAAGCAGCTCAACGTTGTGTTTTATTCATTCAGTGCAGGACTCTGATATTCATGGAGTCGAAAACGTCGATAACGATGTTAACCGATGATTAGTTTCAACCAGGCTTTAAGCAACCGGCCCTAAGGGCCGGTTGTTCAATGTGTGGTTATCACTACCACTACAGTATCGACGATTTCGACATCATGCATGTGACATGTGATCGAAAAAGCAGTCGGTGTACTTAACCGGAGCTTCTACCTCCAATGCTAATCCGACATTGAACAACCGGCCTTAGGTGTGTATTGGTTTAAAATACCGTAAAGTACCTTACCGCAAAAAATTTGGCTCTTTCATTTGGTACCCATCAGGGCACATCAAACAGGTAGTAGCATTAGAGCAAAGTGTCAAAAACTATTCGGATTTTTATCTTCTAAATCAAAGCGTGCCACGTGAAATACAAAAAAAAATAAAAAAATAAAAAATTGTAATTGGTAAAATGAAAATTGTTGCAACTTTCTTTCCAAGTTAATTTGTTTGCTTCTCGAAGCAGTGTTCCATCCAAGGCGTATTTTTTTTTATTGTAATTGGAAAAATGAAAATTGTTGCAACTTTCTTTCCAAGATAATTTGTTTGCTTCTCGAAGCAGTGTTCCATCCAAGGTGTATTTTTTGAGTTGCGCGAGCGTCCCCAAAGTTGCTATTCAATCGCTTGTTTTGGATGGAAAAAGGCAAGGCGAATTTACATATATTTATTTTATTAATTCGCCTTGGAAAAAGGTTTCACATGCAAAGAGATTTTAACAATTTAGAATTTTTGTGAGAAAAATTAAAAATATTTGACATTTTCGAGACTTACAGCCGTATTCTAACAAAGTCACAAACTTCAGTTCATCACTGCTGTGATTTCTACCGCGCCTCAAAGCTTGCCGCTCAAAAAATATGCCGCTTCAATTCAATTTTTTAAATTTTTGTGTATTTTTCTAGCGCTCAAAATCGAATTTTTTGTGACACATTTCTCGGCGCACTTGAAATCACAACGGTGATGAGCTAAGTTTTGTGACTCTGTTAGAATATAGGGGCAAATATAACTTAAATTTTTTGTAAACAAATTAACACTTTCAACACAGATCTGGAAATGGCGCACGACCAAATGTTGATCATATCAGCGATATAACTTCTGCTACTGCCACTGGACTTTTTGATCCATTTACACTTAGCTGGTCACCTCTTATGAAAATGCTGTTTGGGATCGATGTAGGTTTTTTCATAATGAGTTTTTCTAATTTACGCAATTTATTTCAAAGTTTGTATATATTTATGCTTGTAGTCTTCTTTACTTCCTAAAGTTGTGGACAATGGCTATAAAGATTTCGGTCAAATACATCCTAGATCCTTAGGACCCGATTGGACTAACTCCGTTATATCTATAAACGCCTCCGCAAGTGATCAAACTGCGGCTCTTTGGGGGTCACATTGCTTTGAGCGTGGTGATGTGAAAATTACTTTGGGAACTGGCGCTTTCCTCAACTTGACTACGGGTAGTGATTGCCACGCCTCGTTAATGGGGATGTATCCGTTGGTTGCTTGGCAATTTAGAGACGCACAAGAATGTGCTCGAACCATTTATTGTATTGAAGGTGCTTCAAATGACATGGGTTCGGTGATAGAATGGGCGAAGCTGTGCGGTCTTTTTACCAACCCCATGGAATCTGCTGCTATCGCGGAATCTGTACCAGACACTAAAGGCGTTTATTTTATACCAGCTTTCAGCGGCTTGGGAGTGAGTATTTAAAAATATTGGGAAATATTCATAGTCAAAATATAGTCCACACTAAAGTTAATAACAGCTTTTTTACATCATTTTTAATGGAATATCTATCAAATACATATGCTCATTGTGTGAATTTATGCATATTTCTACTTTGTATTATAAAATTTGTATAAAATAATATTCCAGGCCCCTATCAATGATCAAAAAGCTGCCTCGGGCTTTATTGGGATTACTCCGTCCACGACGCGTGCACATTTAGTGCGAGCTATACTGGAGAGTATAGTCTTCCGAGTAGTTCAATTATGCGAAACAGTGGAAAAAGAAAGCAAATACACATTGAAAGCGTTAAGGTAAGCAAAAATAAGTATACATACATACTCGGATTAACTACCTTATGTGAAAATGGAATGTTTAGTAATATGAAAAGTAGAGATGGGCCCTGGCTTAATTTTTCAGGCACACATTCAAAAACATGCGATCAGTGTTGCCGTTTTAGTGCTTGGCTTGCTAGATACTTTTTTTGACCACATAAATTTAAAATTGCCCCTAGCCCATTTTTAGCCCTTTGGGAGAATTTACTTATACTTGGCATGAAAAAGTTGTATATGTATGGCTGAGTGGAAGATCGACCTATCTCGGCAGCTGCCGATTCAAAAACGCCCTATATCAGCATATTTTCAATACATTTTGAAGTGAGATAGGGCGTTTTTGAACCGAGTTTTGACATAGGGTGTTTTTCAATTAAATCTGAAATAGGGCGTTCTTGAAAAGTTTTTTGAGATAGGGCGTTTTCGAACTGGCTGCCGAGATAGGTCGATCTTTCACTCAGCAGTCGATGATTGTACCAGCTGCTGGCGACGTGAGTGGTGAAATTAGCTCAATTTTCTAAGTAAAAAGTATTTTGGCGGGAATTTCTTGCACTATATGAGTCAAAGCCGTGTTTGTGGAAGATTAGGATCACGATATAGTAGTTGTGAAATAAAAAAAAAAAACAATGTTTAACAAAATGGTAGAAAAATTATGAAATTTCGACTCTAATCATTTCGATCTTTCCTCGACCTCATTTGTAAAGAAATAGATATTGCACCAGCATGCTGCCTGATGGTACAATCACTTGATGGAGCCAACAAGCTGGTGTCGTATATTTCCCCTTTTATACAAAAAGGTTCTTGGTTGGATAAAATATTTGCTTTTTTCCAGATTTCGTTGTTTTTCTATACCATTGCTTATTGAAAATGTTTTCGTGTATACTTATATATATGTAAGTAAAAAACTTTAGCTACACTCTAAAAAATTTTTGTTTAAACTTGCGCATATTAAGATAGGTAACCAGTTTCCTCTCTTAATGAATGCAAATTTAAACATTGCTTGCTTACTTTTACTTATCATATGTGTGGCGTAGAACAAATTTCAAATTTGTTTTTTGAGTTTTAAACATTTATTGTTCACATTTTCACAGTTTACACATAAAATGTTTAAAATTTCCTCTAAAAAATTTTCGTTTAAATTTACGCATATAACGAGAGGTAACCAGTTTCCTCTCCTAGTGTGTGCAAAATTAAACACTCTCTGTTTACTTTTACATATCAAATTTGTCACGTAGAGCACACAAGGGGTGGGTTTTGGGGTTAAGTTTATTATGATTTAAGAAATTTTGAAAGAAAAAATTTTCTTTTTCATTTCTTGTGCGTCAATTTGTAAGAATTTTTCCTTTTTTCTTGAGAGCTCTTTAAAGTTTAACTGCGAATGAAAACATTGTCCTAAAAATAAGCAATGGATACTCACTTACTGTTGCTTTTTACACTTTACAGCCTAAAAAAGTTTACCACTCATATGTACTTAATAAGCATTCGAAGATTTAATTTGCTAACTTCGAATTCGTTCCACCAAAATGAGCTACATGATAAAAATACAAGTTCAGTTAAATTTTAGTTATTCGAATTATTAAGAAATAAGAAACCAGAAATCGACGAAAATTAATAAAAAAGTGTAAAAATTTCGTGAAATTATTTAATTTATTTATATTAAAATTCTTTTCTAAAATTTTGTATTACTTTTGAAGGTTGAGTGCACCGTTAATTTTTTCATGATTTAATGATCGGATCTAAACCAAATTACGAGACGACCCTTAAGGTACCATCTTTCCGGTAAAAAAAATAATTATTGGAATCGGTTCACGCGGTACAAAGTTATGCGGTGCAATAAATAAAAGAAGTAAAAATACACCGAGGAATTGATAACCTCCCCTTTTTTGAAGCCGGTTAAAAATGTCTGAGTTCTTTGTAAATTTTATGTAAATAAAATGCAATTGATGATACTTTGAAAAGTTTATTTATTTATTTCATACTGTAAATAAAACTTTCATAAATGTATTTTAAATACCAAATTTTCAGTATTTGCTGATGATATATATTTAAAAGTATAAACCCATTCCCCCCAAAAATATATTCCTGCGTGCGCCCCTGGCACTTAGTATTTATTATTTGTAAAAAATAGATTTTTACTTTCAAAATGTTTGTAATTTTAAACATTTCTTGTGTATATTTTAAACAACTCATGTTCAAAATCAAATCTTGAACATCTTGTGCGTATACTTGAACAGATTCTGGTTGAAAAATAAACACTTTTCAGTAGTAGTTTTACATGCACTTTTTAGAGTGTACCATTTTTAGCTACAACGACTTTTTTAGCTCTTTTTTTAAAGGAATTTGGCTACCAATAAAAATGATTCGCAGCAAAACACTGATTGCGATGCGTCTTTTCTTACAACAGTAGTAGTCTCCTCGTGATGTTAGAATGAAGTAATGCATTCCCCATTTTCCCCCTGGGTAAGGCGGTTACAGCGCCAAATAACGGGTGATTTTTTTGAGGTTAGGATTTTCATGCATTAGTATTTGACAGATCACGTGGGATTTCAGACATGGTGTCAAAGAGAAAGATGCTCAGTATGCTTTGAAATTTCATCATGAATAGACTTACTAACGAGCAACGCTTGCAAATCATTGAATTTTATTACCAAAATCAGTGTTCGGTTCGAAATGTGTTTCGCGCTTTACGTCCGATTTATGGTCTACATAATCGACCAAGTGAGCAAACAATTAATGCGATTGTGACCAAGTTTCGCACTCAGTTTACTTTATTGGACATTAAACCAACCACACGAATGCGTACAGTGCGTACAGAAGAGAATATTGCGTCTGTTTCTGAGAGTGTTGCTGAAGACCGTGAAATGTCGATTCGTCGCCGTTCGCAGCAATTGGGTTTGTGTTATTCGACCACATGGAAGATTTTACGCAAAGATCTTGGTGTAAAACCGTATAAAATACAGCTCGTGCAAGAACTGAAGCCGAACGATCTGCCACAACGTCGAATTTTCAGTGAATGGGCCCTAGAAAAGTTGGCAGAAAATCCGCTTTTTTATCGACAAATTTTGTTCAGCGATGAGGCTCATTTCTGGTTGAATGGCTTCGTAAATAAGCAAAATTGCCGCATTTGGAGTGAAGAGCAACCAGAAGCCGTTCAAGAACTGCCCATGCATCCCGAAAAATGCACTGTTTGGTGTGGTTTGTACGCTGGTGGAATCATTGGACCGTATTTTTTCAAAGATGCTGTTGGACGCAACGTTACGGTGAATGGCGATCGCTATCGTTCGATGCTAACAAACTTTTTGTTGCCAAAAATGGAAGAACTGAACTTGGTTGACATGTGGTTTCAACAAGATGGCGCTACATGCCACACAGCTCGCGATTCTATGGCCATTTTGAGGGAAAACTTCGGAGAACAATTCATCTCAAGAAATGGACCGGTAAGTTGGCCACCAAGATCATGCGATTTGACGCCTTTAGACTATTTTTTGTGGGGCTACGTCAAGTCTAAAGTCTACAGAAATAAGCCAGCAACTATTCCAGCTTTGGAAGACAACATTTCCGAAGAAATTCGGGCTATTCCGGCCGAAATGCTCGAAAAAGTTGCCCAAAATTGGACTTTCCGAATGGACCACCTAAGACGCAGCCGCGGTCAACATTTAAATGAAATTATCTTCAAAAAGTAAATGTCATGGACCAATCTAACGTTTCAAATAAAGAACCGATGAGATTTTGCAAATTTTATGCGTTTTTTTTTAAAAAAAAAGTTATCAAGCTCTTAAAAAATCACCCGTTATAAGTATAGTGCTAGATGGAGCAAAACACTCAAATATATTTTTTTAACTGCTCAACCATGCAGTAGGGATGTGTGATTAATCGAGTAATTACTGTTTACTCATAAAAAATTAATGAAAATCCGTGTAACTTTGTTCATTACCTTTGCGTTTGTTTTTTGTGTTGTGGCTGTAGGTGTATGTTTGGCAGGCTGTAGGTGTGTTTTTGGTTAGTATATTGGTGTTTTTGGTTTTGTGTGTTATATCGTTTTCTTTTCTCAAAAAAAGTTCTGCCCTATTATATGGGAACTCTTGTTTTGCGTTGCCCTGAAACCTGAGAAAATTATGCGTTCTTTATATGAGAATGAAACAGAAAATATACTACTCCATCACAATTTATTTATAGAACATAATAAAGCTGAATTATTCACTTGGCCTGTAAGTCTTTAACAATTTTAAAGCAGAACACCTTTTTCTGATAGGGTAAGTAATTGCATTTTTACAAGATTAAATTTAAAATCAACCATGCAACTCTCACCCTCACGTTTATTTGAGGGCAGAAAAGGCAGCACTTTCGCCTGATCAGAGCGCAACCTGCTGAGAAAAGAACACGACGCCTTGTGAAAGGGCTGAGAAAAGAACATGAAAATGTGACAGCGCTAACACAGGGCAGAATAAGTGCAGCATTTTTTCGAGAAAAGAAAACGCTATAAGGGCCAGTTACTCAATGTCTGGTTAACACTAATCTCCGGTAAAACATCGTTATCGACGTTGCCGACTCCATGTTATATGCATGGAGCCGAACACGTCGATAATGATGTTTAAACGGAGATTATTGTTAACCAGACATTGAGTAACCGGCCCTAAATGAGAATAAGAAAAAGTAAACAAAAAAATGTCAAATTAAATTCTGAGTTTATTAAACACCCGAATGTGAACTTTTGACATTAGTTCATAAACTCAAAATGTTAAACTCGAGTTAATGGCTCAATGAGAACGTAATATAATAACTCAGCTCCTATTTACTGCCGAATTAGTTCAATTAGGGGAACTATAGTTTAATAAGATGAACGAACTAAGACTTAGAAGAGCGAGTTCATTGAGCTAAACGAACTAGAAGAGAAGTAATCTTTACAGTGAACTAAAACACCAACTCTAATTTGAATATATTTGATCTTTCAGAGTTGATGGCGGAGTATCACGTAACAACTTTGTTTGCCAACTATTAGCAGATGCTACAGGAATATGTGTTGAACGCGCCTCCACTATCGAATCAAGTGTATTGGGAGCATCGTACATGGTTGGATATAATATTGGCCTCTGGAATAGTTTTCACGATCTGCGAAAACTTCGTAAAATAGATCGTGTTTTTGAGCCACGGGTAGAGTATTATTCAAGCATAAAAGAACATATTATGAATTGGATGAAGGCAACGCAACGGTTTCGTAATTGGTATTAAAAGCAAACAATAAAGTCGAACTACCCTGTGAAATTGGGAGTTTCTTTATTTCTTTCGGAAATATAAGAGGAGTCTTTTTATACCTCCAACGTGGTCTGAACCGAGACCCATCTTTGTAAGAAATTCCTAGGAGTCTACTCTGTATTACGATTCGAAAAGAAAATCATTCGGATTCGAATACTTGGTAATATGAATTTGTATTAATCTGTGTCGTCTTTCGAATCGCATGTAGTTTCGAACCGCAATACAGAGTAGACCCTCGAACTTTTCAAGGGCATTTAGTAAAGAACTTGTTATTTCTCGGGTCAACATACACAGCTTCACATACTAGAGGGAAAGTGACATCTTACGTGCGCCTCCATTATCTCATAAGCTTACCAATTTGGAGCGTAACTACCGCCATGAGCCCACCATACTCAAATGGTTAAAGGCGCGTACAAAGTATTACTCGGTAAGTATTGCGGGAGAAGGCGCTGAAGGCAAAAGATAACAAAAACAATTAAAATCAACCCCATGACTATCTTGCTATAGATTGCTTGGATGATAAGGTATCGAGTCCCGATTCTGTTTTTGCATCCCGGAAAAGCCGGGGATTAATAGCCCAGTTATGCATACTTGCACTGCTTTACCATTTTTACGTAAAAATTAAAACCCAAGGGAATTCTACATGTTAAGTGCTATGCGTTGGGTAACCGCTTACACGCAAAGCTCATTTAACAGATTATTATGCGGCAACTCTCTTGCAATGCTAAGTTTGCATAACTGGGTCTGAACTGCTTCCGTAGCTTTAATAAGACTGGTTTGAAACAAAATGTTCTATGGATGGCACTCCAATTCCTATGTGGAATTGCTCGGTGATTCCGAAAATCGAGTTAATTTTTTTCTATGGATACGATTTCGAGATAGTTGCAATTTACCGTTATTCAGCTTAAAAAATTGTGGTTTCACTTAATCACGTGATTAAGTGAAACCACGTATTTTTTTTATTTTTCCCATGTTAAAGAGCACTCAAAGAGAAGCGGTACTACCGGTGAGGTACCCCGCGGTACAGAACTCTACCGCAGCATGCACAGTTTACCGCGCGTTATAAGCAGATATATCGGAAGCAGAGTTGCAATTTAAAGCTAGAGTTCTACAATATATTTTATCTACAAAAGTGTTGTCCTTTGTGATACCACAATTTTGAACAGCAGCCGAAACTTTATCGATAAAACGCTCCGAGCCGATTATGTATTTACGAATTCGGCTAATCTCAATGCCCCAGAGCTCCTCGCAAACTCCGGACACCTAGGAAGGCAGTGTTGAGGTGATTCCACCTCGTCCTCTTCCAGACAACTGCGATATAAGGGTCCGGTAGAACCTTCAGCCTTACTGCGTGAATACCGACAGGACAGTGGCCCGTTAAAACCCCCACCTGAAGTGAGAGCTGTAGCTTTGTAAATCTGAGCAGTGCCCTCGATCGCCCTCGGTCCCCCCTCGGCCAAAAGGCCGTATTCGAAGCTCCTAGCCGCTCGCGCCGTGACAATTCTGCCTGCAACGTGGACAGGCACTACGTTCAGTGCTAAAGTGGGGCGGTCCGCAGTGTCCCACTAATTAATGCAGACCATTGAACGCGCTCCAGCTGCCTAGCTAGTGTAGCCTTTTCGATTGAGTTCCAGATTAGGGCCCCATAAAACATAATCGCCTTGAGGACGGTCACGTAGAGCCAATAGACAACTTTATACGAGATACCCCATCTCTTGCCAATAGCTCCCATATTCCTTCCTTGCCCTTTCCTCGTCTGCATATGCAATTACCCGACCGCCTTATTTCTCCAGCTGCTCTAGTAGCTCGTTCACCACGACGACCCAGAGTAGGGGTGAGAGAACACCTCCCTGCAGAGTGCCCCTGTTCACCATGCGAGGCAAGTAGTCGCTGCTCCAGATGGCCATGACAGTTCTGTCACGCAGCAAGTTTTCGATGAGCCTAATGGAACTGACCTCAACCCCAAGCTTATCTAGCGACTTAACTATTGCGTCCGGCAGGACATTATTAAAAGCCCCTCGATATCGGGCAAGGCTCCTACGGCAACAAAGTCATTGTGAGTGAAGGCTTCCTCTAATCACCTCACAATTGTATGCAGAGCGGTATATACCGATCTTCCTTTACAATAATCATGCTGAGCTCTATTTAGGCGATCTCGAGGAATCCTACTCCTTATGTACATGTCAACCAACCTCTCCAACGTCTTCAGCAGAAACGATGAGAGACTGATTGGCCTGAAGTCCTTGGGGGCAACATGAGAGCTCCTTCCGGCCTTCGGGATGAACACACATGAAATGATAATAAATAACACCAACTACGTAGACAGCTTTCAAATTGCGGAAAACTTAAATTATTTTTTCATGGAGGGCAATATAGTGTGTAAACTATGACTTTTTCGAGCTTCCACAAGTACGCTAAAATACGCTAAAGAAGTCTCAACGGAAGACATTCTTCAAATTGCCAAAAAATTTAAGCGGGAAATAGGAGGAAACATCCTACTATCTGAAGATGTTATTAAGGACTCTGCTGATTTTATGGGATATCTCTATGCCCTACTAATAAATAAGAGTCTCCAAAGAGGATCAGTACCGGAAGAATGGAAAATTTCATCAATAGTGCCCGTTAAGAAAGTTAGAAAAACGGTTAACGCTGGGGAGCTTAGGCCTATCCATACTCTCCCTAGCTTGCAGAAAATACTAGAAACCGTTGTGAAAAACCAGCTACAGTACTATATAGAATCCAATAAAATGCTCATAAAAGAACAATCTGGATTCAGAGCTAAACATTCCTGTGAGACTGAATCTGGTGCTTTCTCAATGGAAAGAAGATCTTAACTGCCACCTTAATATAGTAACACTGTTCATTGATCTTAAAAGAGCACTTAAAACAGTTGATAGGGTCCGAATGTTGGATAAACTAAAATACATTGGCGTAAAAAACACTGAGCTTGACTGGTTTAGAAGCTTTCTATGTAATCGTAGGCAACAAACAATAGTTAATTCAAAGATGTCTAGTAAGTTAGCCGTAGACATCGGCTTACCACAGGGCTCAGTTTTGGTACCCCTGCTCTTTAATATATATATATAAACAAAAATTTTTATTGAGCTCGATGCCGTTTTTTTAATGAAAATTTATTGTGGAAAAGCAACAATAATTTGAAAAAATGGTAGAAGTGATAGCTATTTCGGAAATCACCACATTTCCTCATCAGACTTCTTTCAGTAGGCTTCGAACCGACGATCCCACTGACTAAGCCAGTTGCCTATGCACCGTGCTACGCCTTGTAAATTATCGTTTGCTTTTTTCCACTATTTTCATTTTTGTTATGCCAACACAGTCAAGCGCACCTATTCCGCTGCAATTCACTTGATCATGTGGTTGTTGGTATTGTTGGTTTTTGCTAATAATTAACCTTAATTTGGAGATTCGGCAACTGGTAAATCAGCACAATTGGAAAAAGTGGGAGGAGCACTTGAAGGCCTGTAACTTCACATCTGATGTGAGTAAGCTCTACTCAACCGTGAGGTCTTTGTTTAACCCAACGAAGCGTGATCACAGAGTGGAAATCTCATTCGAAGGTCGCGCTTCGTCGGACCTGTAGAAATGCGCAAACTACTTCAGTAGGCAATTCACACTGCATCCTTCGGTAGACAAGGCCAAACGTCGAGTGACCAGGAGGCTGCACAAGCTTCCAAAAAACAGTGCACCATTTGATTTCACCAGCTTTGAATTGAAGGAGGCTATCGGGAAGGCGAAAACCTCCAAACATCGTGGCCCAAATCGAAACTGCCCCTGTGAGATAACGGTCCTAGTAGCGCTGGACTTGTCAAAAGCGTTTGACACCGTCTGTCATTCCACGCTGCTAGAAGACATTGAGGCCTCCTCACTCCCACAGTGACTGAAGCGAAGGTCGGCGAATTATATGAGTGGTCGACAGTCGTCAGTAATCTTCAGAGATCAAACCTCGAAACCAAGAAGAATTAAACAAGGGGTTTCACAAGGTGGGGTTCTCTCCCCCTTATTATTTAACTTCTACATCTTGAAGCTTCCCCAGCCACCTTAGGGAGTTTCCCTGATCTCATACCCTGACGATTGCTCGATTTTGGCGTCCGGGAATGGAATTGATGACCTCTGCACAAAAGTAAACGTCTATCTCTCCAGCCTTTCTCGCTTCTTCACTGCAAAGAGCCTAACACTCTCCCCAACGAAATCAACGGCGACCTCTTCACCACCTGGACGAAGGGTGTTAAGCTAGAATTAGGTATACACGTCGGTGGCACACCAATACCGACTGTAAACAACCCGAAAATTTTAGGGGTCACCTTCGATAGCCTGCTCTCCTACTCCACGCACACAACCGCAGTTGTCAATAAAGTACAGAGCCGCAACAAGGTCCTCAAGTCGCTCGCCGGCAGCACTTGGGGCAAATACAAAGAACCGTTGCTGGCAACATACAAGGCAATTGGCCGGTCGGTTCTAAACTATACTGCGACAGTTTGGCCGACGGGGACTACTTGGACGCAGTGGACGAAGCTACAGACATGTCAGAACGCCGCACTCCGGCAGCGACTGGGTGTCTTCTGATGACGCCTGCGCACCACCCATACAACGAGGCCCCAGTGCTCACCGTAAGGGAACACAACAAAATGCTTTGTAAGCAATTTCTGGTGCGGTGCGGCAGAAGCGAACACCCTAACAGACCTCTGCTACAGGAGGAGCCTCCGCCCAGGCACGTCAGGGGGACCTATTCGTGTACAAGGATAGAATCCAGCAATACGTAGACCAACCACTGGACCTGACGACATAAACGCGAGCCATTAACGACATCCATAGAGAGTCAGTCACCACCTACCTTGAGTCTCGACCTATCGTTCCCACGACAGTCGGGTCTACGTAACCGGAACGACCCAGATAGATATATATCTGGCCAAGGACTGCCACTCCAGCAACACTCCCCAAAATCTCTTAGGGGAATTTGTATGCTGTTACAACAACAACAACAGTTTCGACCTATGAATGCCGTAATCAGAGCCCAATCACCAGCCGTAGAAGAGACGGAGCTTCAATTGCCAAAAGAGACCCGCGCTACCCTGGCTCAATTACGGTCTGGATGCTGTAGCCGCCTCAACAGCTACCTGTCCAGACTCGACCCCAATATCCCCAATGAGTGCCCGGCATGTGGAGAGTCCCCTCATTACCCCAACCACATCTTCACATGCCAGCTCAATCCGACTCAACTGCAAAAATGCATTGTGTCGAAAAGGATAAAGGTACTGTCATTATTCATTCTCGTTTATATTCAATGAAAGGAAATTTTTCTAAGTCTAAAAGAAGCACCGAAAATCTGATAAAGCCAAAATAGTACGAAATCTTTTAATAAAGATCGAATCCCTCTGATTCATATGAAGTTTTGCTTTGCTTTAAAAAGCCAAAATTTTGTATTAAAAGTTTTGCGAAATGCTTGAAAAAATAGCTATACGTTTCTTTCTTCTCCTGTAACATTTTTAAAATTGGGCTTAGCAAACTTTTCACTCTAAGCTAGCAATATATGTTTTAATAAACAACAAAAATAAAATAAAATTGAATAAAGAGATACCACAATTTCCACTAGTTTTTAATCAGCGCAAAAAATTTGAAAAAAAAAAACGGCGTATATATTATGAAACGCAGCTGAAATGTCAAGGACAGCTCAAATGGCTAATAAATAGGTATATGTCAGTAACAATAATATCGTTTTGCCAGATTTCATAAATGTACCAAATCTGAAAATTATGTACCAGTGTACCACACCATAAAAAACAGAGACAAAACTATTGTAAGAGAAAAGAATAAAAGTCAATCTATAATAATTATATTAAGATAAATATTTTTCACGTCATCTATAACTATCATTCATTCAAGGACTTATATGATAACAGTCCTTTCATAATAACTATCAGAGAGATAAATATTTGTACGTCTTCAAATACTTTTACTTTAAGACTTATATTATAAAAGTTTTTTCATAATAATGAGCGCGAAAAAATTTTGTAAGTCTTAAAAGGCGGGACTTATTCAGAAGCATTTCAGGATTACTTCGGGACCAGTTGGGGCTTGGTTTGGGACCCATTCGGGACTATATACAAAATTTGTTCGCACACATAATTATTATAAAAGATGAAGTATAAGTCTTAAAATTTAAAGACTTTAAAATATTTATCTCAATGATAATTATTATGACAAGACTTTTATAGTATTAGTTTCAAAATAAAAGTCTTTGAAGACTCTCGCTGATAATTATTATGAAAAGACTTATATTATATAAGTCTTAAAATAATAGTTATCGATGACTTAAAAAAATTCTCTCACACATAATTATTATCAAAAGACTTATAATTCTTACGAAAATTTGGATTACTCTTTTAAGACTCCACCATGAAATAATTATTATTCTGGGTCTCTGAGAAAAAATTGACCAAAAATTTTACATTGCGGCCAAAATGGCAACCGTGATTAGTACTTGAAAAAATGTTACTTAACATTTGCGCCTTCTCATTACATTAAAATTCTCTGCTGCTATAATCAATAACAGAATACTACTCATCACTAGAGATCTAATCGAAAATACTACTGGTATGTGCTTGGCCACTTGCTATAATTTTTATCCAGTGATTATTTTTGACAGGATAACTCCCGAGTGACGAGATAAAATAAATCCGCCAGTTTTGAAAAAACTTAAAATTTAAAAAATAAAGCGTTCAATTTACATAATTTAGGTCATATCAGCGGTAAGATGGATTTGGACAAGATCTGTTTCTTTTTTCACATGTAAATATGACCTCAGGAAACCCCTTAACAAAACTGTATTTTAGTAAATCAATAAATCCATATGTATACATATGTACATTTTATATTTTAAATTATCATATGTTTAAAGCGTAAGACATACGGCACTTTAAGTGGCTATATAAGATATCTATATACATAAACAAACATACAAAAACATTTTAACTAAACCAATTGGCACAAAAAATTAACTTTCTGACGGTAAATAAAATACATTCATTCATACCATGATAAAAATATAGTATAGTATAGTATATGTTTTTATCATGATTCATACATATAAATTTTATCAAAAACTAGAAACACTAATTCCAATTAAAGTCTGCCAGACAAGCGAATAGATCGCTTTCATTTCTTATTTAAAATGTAGAGTAGTTTTTTATACTACATCAATAAATCTCGTATTATGTTCATGTGCCCATGGTGCTGGTATTTATATGTGGAAATTCTCCTAATTCGCCATTTAGCTCTGTATTCGCCTCTATTTCTGTCATTGGATCAATTTTTATGAATTCTTGATTTTCCATTATTGTCAGTTGTTGCAAGTCTTCCTTAACCTCAGGCTCTTGATGTTCCATTTCATCGAGTTGTTCTCGAGCTAACTCAGCGATAGCGGCACGTGCTTCTTGTTTTTTACGTTTTGTTTCCAGTTTTTCGCGCTCCTGCAATTCTAGCTCCTCCCGTGCTTCGTAAACACTTGGTGGTATGATGGGTGGTGGTTTATTCATATGTATCTTCATATGACGTTTTAATGCGACGTATTGAATAAAGCGCTTTCCACAATTGCTGCACTCATGTGGCTTTTCACCGGTGTGTGTCATCTCATGATGTTTTAGTGTTTGTGCTTTAGCGAAACGTTTGTGACAAAAGCGACAAGCAAAGTCTTTAACTCCTTCATGTACGATACGATGATGCCGTTTAAGGTTTCCTTGACCATTAAATCCCTGACCGCAATCAGGACAGATATAAGGACCCTCTTTCATCATAAAATTTATTTGTGGGCACCAAGAAGGTACGGCCACTGAGGGTATAGGGTTGACTGCAGTGCCTGCAAGTTCAGATATGTCAACACGTTCAACGCGTCGAGGATTTCTAGGTATTGAGGCTGTTGACTCTGCACAAACTTTAAGTATCTCTTCAGCCACTTTTTGGTGTGCTTCTTGTGTATGTGTCTCTGTGGAAGGCAACTCAGGTATTGGTATATCCGGTGTATCGGCCGACATGAAACCATTTTCAATCTGTCGCTTACGGTACACCTCAATAGCTCGTAATACCCGCTTTTCATGTGTCTTCAAGTGCTTTGTCAAAGCTTTGGCATAGAGAAACCGTTTACCACAGACCTTGCACTCACATCGTTTTTCGCCTGTATGTGTCATTTCATGCATTTTGCAAGCGTTAGATTTTCCAAATGTTTTGCCACAGTATTGGCATGCATAGTCCTTAATCTTTTCGTGAACAATCTTTACATGCATGCGCAAATTTTGTTTGTTATGTGAGGCATAAGTGCATTGTGGGCAATGGAATTTTTTCTCTTGAGTGTGCGTATTTATATGTGTATTCCACTCCTGCCGAGTTGTTTTACCAACCCCGCAATAAGGACAAACGTAGTTTTTAATTCCTGCATGCCTCATTAGATGATCTTTAAGTGCGCTATTAATAACAAAACGTTTCCCGCATATGTTACAAGGGAAAGGTAACTCCTTACCATCGTGCTTGTACATATGTTTTTTAAGCGCCATGGGACAACGGAACACTTTATCGCATTGGCTACAGGTATAACATTTCGGTTCTCGGAGCTCTTTAGCAATTTTATGTACTTTGCGTAAATGCCAGTTAAGTAAGCGAGTTCGAGGGAATGTGCGACCACAGCCTTCTTCAGGACATGGATAGCTTTCACATGTTTCAGCATGACAATGCTCCATATGCAACCGAAGTCCGTTAGCAGTTGTAAATCCTTTGAGGCAAGAACCAACCGAGCATTGGTGCGGCAACTTATCGTTGTGGTGCCGCATATGCTCCTCATAACGTTCAGGCTTTCTAAACTTCTTTTGGCAAATATGACATTCTATTGTATTCACAGAAGCGTCTTCACCGTTTACCCGCGGTTGACGTTTCTGTGCCAACTTTTTCTTTTTGATTCCTTCGTCATATTCATCTGCATCTAGTCCGTCGTCGATTATATCTTCTTTTCGTAGGGCCCTTTTTGAACGGCGAGACTTTCGTAAACGGGCCGCCAATGGTTGTTTGTCTTCACTTTCACTACTTCTGATTGATGTTTCCCCAATGTCCATAGTCACAAAATTAGAACAATCGCTGTCGTGATCATCAAAATCATTAGGCAAACATTTGTGATCAGATGTCTTATCACTTTTAACAGGCTCGGTTCGTTTCACATCTACTGAACTATCCCCGACTTCTTTGTCCACATTTTCCAGCATTTTAAAGACATCATCTTCGTTTTCAATCATTTCCAGCTTATTATTTAAAAGTGGGTCGAAATCTATTGGCTCATCTTCATCTACAACCTCATTTTGAGCGCCTACAGCAGCCGTCTCTAGCACAGCCAGCACGCTGTCATGATCTGTTATTAAATTTTTGGACACCAGTTCTTGAAACTTTTGCACTGACTCTACACACAGCTTTTGAAAATGTTGCATATCCATTAGACGCGTATGACAAACTCCACAAATATTACGAGGAAATCCGTCATGGGGCTCCACCGAGAGTTTGGTGCACGAACTCAACGTTTTGGCCAATCCTGGTATAGCAAATATGTCGTAGACACTCTCATTCTGCAACAGCTCCAAACAAATTCGGCAAATAGTGTGAATACTATACGATGCACCATTATTCATTTTATTCTGTTAAAATTTACTTTCATTTATTTACTATTTTGAACAATAGTTTATCTGCCGTGGTGAATAACCTATAGTGATGTGCGGAATTTTCGGTACCGGATACTCGGTACTCAATACTTGAAAAAAATTTCGGTGCCCAATACTTTCTTTTCGGTACCTGATACCGTTTCTATACATTAAACCTTTGTCATACTAGCTGCGTTCCAGCAGCAGTACGACTTGCAGGTTTTACAGGGTTCAGTTCGAAAAGCGTTCCACCAAACAAATTTCCTGTAATTTCTCTGTAAAGTATAATAGCTGTGCGTCAAATTATTATTATCTGAAACCATAACCAATAATATAACATCTAGATGATCTAGGCATATATATGTGTAAAGGCCAGAACACCAAGTGGTTGATTCACAACGAATAAATGCCAGTTTATTGAAATTAACAAATATGTTTAGTCGAATGGAAACAATAAAATATAATAATGAATGTTTAAATGATGTAAAGTAAAAGATCTTATTTCAGTGTACGCCTTGCTCTCGTACGTGTGTCCTCGTTCGCTGTTCGTTTAACACTCTCCTCGTTTACCGACTGTGACAGCTCGGCCTCTCCTGACATCTCGTCGTTCCAGGACGAGTCACTTTCATCATCTTTGATGTCCAGCTCAGGGCTAGTGGCACACCATGGCTTCAGGTGATCCACTGACAAGACATTACAATAGCGACGCTGTGTCACCGTGGTATCGGGCAAGTCCTCGATGATATACCTGTCGTAGTTCAGTACTTTGGTCACCTGGTATGGACCCTTGTACACAGGATCCAGCTTGTGAGATTCACCCGTGGCGCTTGGAACGTAATCCACCACAACCAAATCTCCAACCTCGTACTTACGCGGCGTCTGATGCCGTTTATCGTAGCGTTCTTTCCACTTATTCCGTTCGGTTTGGATGTTAGATGCTGCATCGGTTTGCTTCTCCTCCATATCGAATACGTGGACAGGTTCATCCTGGATGGCTTGGACCATTCGGTTATACGTTACATCTCTGGGATTGAAGAAGAATATCAGCTCATTAGGCGTGTATTTAGTTACCTCGTTCTTTTGTGAGTTTAGGCTCCATTGGATTGTTGTTAGGCATTCGTCCCATCGTTTATTATCTTCAACCATGCATCTTAAGGCATTCGTTACAGTCTTAACAACGCGTTCCGCTTGCCCGTTAGCTCTCGGAGTTCGTACCGCTGTCTTCACGTGCTGAATACCTCGTCGTTCCATAAATGCCTCGAATTGCTTTGAGGTGAAAGCCGTGCCACGGTCTGACGTGACGCGCAAGGGTTGTCCGAAGATCGACATCATCTCTTCCATCGCTTTGATGACGGGCTGACTCTTGGTGTTCCTGGCTGCTTTCAGCATCACATACTTACTAAACCCGCAAACCATAACCAGGATGTAAACATTTCCAGTTTTACTTCTGGGAAACGGACCCACATGGTCGATGTAGATATGCCTGAATGGAATCGGCAAGACGCTTGCCACATGTAATTGACTCTCCTTTTTACCTCCCTTCACCTTATTTAGACAGCACTCCTCACAGGCTCCGATGTATGATTTCACGTAACGGCGCATTCTTGGGAACCAAAAATGTGTTCTCAAGCGTTCTAGAGTTTTCTCCAACGCGAAGTGTCCTGCATCGTCGTGACTTGCTTTTGTCACTCGCCATCTGACTCCTTGGGGTACAACAAGTTTGTATTGTCCATCAATCGTCCGGAAGAGTCGCTTATTCCTTAGCTCGTAGTCCGCTTTAACCTGCTTCATCACATCGTTATCTACAGCTTCTTCCCCATTAAGGATCGCACACAGTCGTCTGATTTTCTCGTCTTTACGTTGTATGGTTGTCACCCAGTCCTCGGGCTCCATGACCTTACTGACAGCTAGAACCTTGTCTGCAACTGTATCCGGCTGTACTGGTGATTCGACTGGTAGTCTGCTCATGGCATCAACGTGCTGCATGTTGACACCCGGTCGGTGTTCGCATGAGAAATCAAACTCCTGCAAGCGTAGCCACCATCTTGCTATTCGTGGTCGCAGTGGCGTGACCTTCTTCGTTGTAACTACGGCGTTACAATCGGTTCGTACCACAAACGTCGTGCCCAGAAGGTAGACCCTGAACCTTTCCAGTGACTCCACAATTGCCAGTACCTCCAATTCATGGCTTGCATATCGTGATTCGGCTGAGCTGCACTGCCGACTGTAGTACTGCGCCGGCTTCCAACCTTCCTTCTCGAGCTGTAGCAAGACTCCTGATATTCCCACCGAACTTGCATCGGTGTGTACCTCGTGCTGCTTCGCTGGATCGAACATGACCAGAACTGGTTGCGTAGTTAAAACTTCCTTTAATCTTGCGAACGATTGTTCTTGATCTTCCGACCACTCGAACTTTGCGTTTTTCTTCAACAATGTGGCCAGTGGCTTGGCTATGAGACCGTAGCCTTCGACGAATTTCCGGAAGTATCCGGTTAACCCCAGGAACTGCCTTACTTCGGTCGTTGATCGTGGTCGTGGAAAGTCTCTGATGCTTTTTGTTTTCCCTTCCCCGGGCTGCACACCATCTGCACTCACGATATGTCCCAAGAACTGGATCCTAGTTGCCAGAAAGTTGCATTTCGACGGCCGTAATGTAAGACCGGATTCTTTAACCGCTTGCAAAAACTCGGACACCACCTGAATGTTTTGTTCCACCGTCTTCGTTGCGATTATGACTTCGTCTACATAGCTCACAATCTTATCGCGATGCTTTAAACCTCTTATCATCTTTGTAATCATTTCTTGGAACACCATTGGAGCGTTGCGTAGGCCAAATGGCATCACATTATGCTCAAATAAGCCCTCTGGTGTCAAGAACGCTGTGTATGGCTTGCTTTCTTCCTTCACCGGAATCTGGTAGTATCCTGCTGTCATGTCCAGCGTAGTGAAGACCATGTTTCCTACCAGTTTTGCTAATTGTTCTTCAACAATAGGCATAGGGAAGTGTTTCTTCATCGTTACCGCGTTAAGAGCACGGTAATCCACACACATCCTATCTTCTCCGTTGGACTTCTTCACGATAATAACGGGTGCCGCGTGTGGTGATGAACTTGGTCTAATAATGCCATTATCCAGTAGATCGCTGATAATCTTTGCTAGTACTGGACGTTGATAAAGCGGAACCTGGTATTGCCTTCCCATTACCGGTTGGTCTGTGGTCACGAGGATCTCCATCTGCGTTGTCTTACATCGTCCTATTTCAGTCAAACTCTCCGAGAAGCAACTACCGTATTGCTGTAGCATGGTTCTCGTTCCTTGACTGTCTGCTTCGTCCAGATCTTCGTTGATTATGAAAGGTAATTCACTTCGCTGATGCACTTGCATTACGCCTGACTCGATGGTTAATCTACAATTTCCTTTGCATAGTACATCTCTACCAATAACTATATCATAATGCATAACCTCATCTGGGACGATATAACACGGGGTCAATATCGTAGCTCCATCGACGACTAACTCTGCATCGACGACCGCTGTGCTGGCTATGACTGCCCCGCCAAAGCCTTCGAGTTGCTTGATAGAAGATGTCCGTGTCGCCTCTTCAGGAACTTTTGATGCTGCGATAAGCGAAACATCACTACCAGTGTCGATAAACCCTCTAAACGTCTTGCCGTTCCATACAACATCTTTACTGGCTGCATTGGTTGTTTGCTTGGAGTCCTCCACTATGTTTGCGACCGTTGGTCTTTCACTTCGGCATGCTTGAGCTTCATGCCCCATCTTATTGCACTTGCTGCATTTGGGCTTCCGTTGCGGTTGTGGGCATTTTGCCGCGATATGCCCATATTGGTTACAGTTGAAGCACTTCATTGGCTTCCTATCCATCGTCGCTCTTGAACCTGTGTCGCTGGTATTCTTTTCGTCACTTGAGCTTACCCTCGGCTCCGTCGGACCGACGATCATACCCTTCTGTGAGCGGAGTAAGTCATTGCATGTTGGTAACTTAAGGGCTAGTAGTGTGCGTGATAACATTGCATCGTTCAAGCCTGATATGATGTATGCATTAATTGACTCCTCGTCCATCTTACCTCGTCGACCCATACTCAACATCACATAATAGTATTCTTCAAATGTTTCACGCGATTGTCGTTTCCGTTGTGACATATTGCGGTGCACCTCTGCTGACGTCATTGATGCTGGGAAATCATGCTCAAACGCTTGAACAAAATCCAACCACGATTGGAAAACCTCTTGCGAATCTAGCCATTCCTTGGCGACACCTTTTAGCTTAGATTGCGCTGCTACTAGAGTCTCTTGCTCTGTCAACTCGTATGCCCGGCGTAACTGTGTTACCTTTTCGATGAACACTTCACTGCTTAAGTTATTCTTCAACGGATCGTACTCCGGCATGAGAGCATAAATTTCGCGTCGGCTATTAGGTCGAATCTGCAACGTTTGGGTTGTTCCTGCTGTTATTGTTGGCACTCCGTCTCCATTCGCTGGAGTTGGTAGACATGTGGTCGGTTGTTGCACTTCGCTTGTTGTCTCTGCACCTACATTTCTGCGGGACGTCACTAGTTCACCCACAGTCCTCGTTAAATCTAGAATAGCCCCACGTAGTTCTTCTATCTGTTGTTGGGCACTTGCTGCCTCACCATCGACTTCCAATTCTTCCACGTCGACTTCGTCTCCATCGTAAATTTCAGCCAGCTTTGCCAGTTTGTGCGCCTTATTGCCGACAGCGCGAATATTTTGGCTTTGCAACAATTTATTTAATTGCTCCACTTTAAGTGAGTTTAACTTTACTTTATTCATCTTCTCTTGAAACTCCGTAACCATGAGGACCTGTCCTCTTACCTCTGTTCAACCTTCTTTTTTTTTTCTCCCTCGAAAACGTCCGTTCGATTCAAAATGCTTCGCGAATCTTCTTTTCTTCGCTCTGCTTCCTGCCCCTTCTCTACTTCTTTCCTTTTCTTCAACCAATCTATTTGTGTTGACAACTTTGCACTGCCTCCCTGCTACAACTTCAGTAACGATTGCCGTATCGACTTGCGTATGCCGCAACTTTGTTTGCTTTGTTCTTCTTTGAACTAGTGGCAACTCCGTGTCGATATTATACGTTTATCGGCACTTACCCTTTCCTTCGTTCTTCTCTGCAACTTGAGCGATTCACCTTCTACTTTGTTGAGGCAACGTTTCTTGGAATTCTCTTTTCCCCTTGTTTCACATTCAACGGCCGTTTTTCCTTCCCGTCTCTTCTGCACCTTCTTATGCAGACTTTTGTAGGCAGTGAGAAACAATCTCACTTCTGAGGTGTAAAGGCCAGAACACCAAGTGGTTGATTCACAACGAATAAATGCCAGTTTATTGAAATTAACAAATATGTTTAGTCGAATGGAAACAATAAAATATAATAATGAATGTTTAAATGATGTAAAGTAAAAGATCTTATTTCAGTGTACGCCTTGCTCTCGTACGTGTGTCCTCGTTCGCTGTTCGTTTAACACTCTCCTCGTTTACCGACTGTGACATATGCATCAAGAAGAAAATTTTTAAAAAATGTCGCTTACGATATTTTGGCGGTTAGGGCTCGATAAAGTCTTTTTAAAAAAAATCATGACGTCAGAGAAAGGTCCATTTATATGCAGTTAATTATGTATAATATTTGGTGGACTTTTATAAAAAAAATTAAAATCTTGGATAAACAAAAGGAATATACACAAAACTAGTCGAATTTAGGTCACTTATAATTTAAATTTCTCTTTGCCGATTTATTTGAACTTAGTTCATTAAAATCTATGGCCCGTAGTCTTAGTCAAAATAAAGTCGACTTTAAAGTTAGTTGCAGCTTTTTTGACAGATATCCCATTGAAAATTATGTCAAAAAGCTACAACTAACTTTAAAGTCGACTTTATTTTGACTATGACTACGGGCCTATGTATTTAGGATATTCACAAGATGCAGTAAGCTTATTATAAAAAGTACTCCTCTTCATTTTTATTTGTAAAATATAGTACTTACTTGCAAATATTAAGCTTCGCAAAACGATTTTCCACCACCGAACGAAAATGCTGCACACAAAAACTGGACTGGACCTGCACAATAAAAGACACAATATAAATATACATAGTTTTATAACAATTTTTATCGCTATTTTTACTTACTTGTAAGTTTGGAACAAAGGCACACAAAGCTGATTTTCCACGCTGAATGCAAAATGCAATTTTAATAATAATGGCCGAACGCCGAGCCGCAGAATTCACAAATTTTTAATTGCAACTGCACAATTAAAGATGCATTAAATATACACGGTTTCAAAACAACTTTTATCGCAATTTTTACTTACTTCTATTTGGAACGATGGCACACAAAGCTTTTATATATACTTTAAACATATTTTCCACCGCTGAAATAAATGTACATAGGTATATTAAAATGACTGAACGCCAAGCCGCACAATTCACAAATTAATTGCAACTCACGATTGCTGTTGGGGTGTTCACAGTTCGTTCCAAATAGTGTCTCAAAATGTAGACG